>NW_027459229.1:0-112487 GCF_050624435.1 Tenrec ecaudatus | reverse complement strand
GTATGCCCTTTTCCTCCTACTCCTTCCCTCTATTTCCTTACGCCTTCCTCCTGTCCCACTACCATGTTCAGCCTTCTTTCTGGTTTCAGTAATTCCTCTCAGTACCTTGCCCTTGGTCACTCCCTACCAGTCCTCCCTTCCCCTCCCTGGCACTGGTTTTGAACCACTCCT
This sequence comes from Tenrec ecaudatus, assembly GCF_050624435.1. Taxonomy (NCBI): domain Eukaryota; kingdom Metazoa; phylum Chordata; class Mammalia; order Afrosoricida; family Tenrecidae; genus Tenrec; species Tenrec ecaudatus. The sequence goes on along the minus strand of NW_027459229.1, from coordinate 112,316 downwards.
TGTTCCCTTGTCCCTGAGTTGGCCAATACCTCCTCCTTTCCCCCACCTCCCACACTCTCATTTCCCTCCGGGACCTTTGGTCCCGTTATTTTCTTCTTACATTGTTTGTCCCGCCTATCTTATCTAGGTGGACCTGCAGATATAATAATATGTCAGCACATTTTTAATGCAGTTTTTATGATAAAATTATGTGCCTCAGCTGATATTCGTGTCGGCTTATATTTGAGTATATGGGGGTGTGTGTTTTCTTAAGTTGATCAAGTAACACTTTTTTTGTCGGGGGGAATAAAATTTCTGGGAGGTCTGTATAGCCTAGTCTAATTCTGACTTCATCCTCAAAACACTTTATTTCAACTAGAGCTCTTCAAACTTACAATAGAGCTATTTAATCTAGTGGGTTATTGGTGGAAACTAACATAAGCTGTCTCGGTGGGCTCTCAGGGAAACAGGTGAGGCAGTCCATCTCGTTTCAGTTTTCTAAGTACCACCGGGAAATACTTTTGTGCAAATGACTATCCTTGCTCCCCATTTGGAATCAAGTAAATGTAGACGCCTCCTGCCTCATGGAGCTAATTTATTTCGTCAAAGTCCTTCATAGGGTGATTTTTCTAAGGAAAAAGAAAGGCAGTTCCCATTAATTTCAATGGCAAATATTTTTATGCGTTTCCTACCCCCACTGCCTTATGCTAAAACAATACCAAATCCAAGTCACTTCAGGATTTATCAGCCATTTTACAACAATCCAGCAAGGCAATTTTCCCTTCATTAATTATAATATGATCATTTAGCAGTCCTTGTTAAGATATTTTGCATTTACCGCATAGTGTACATTTCCAAGACTACACTAAAAATGCAAAGCCAAAAAATAGCACTGTGACAATGAGAGAAATCAATGAAAACAATGCATTTTAGTGGGGACGCTGCATGAGATTATTACGGCTATAAACCAGCAAACCATGAGTTCATTGAGAGGAGCATGTAATGCAACACAACAGAATTGAATTAACTAATTCAACTAGTATTTATTGAGTAGTGACCAGATAACGTTGTCCTCAGCGATGATAATAAATGGTCTCTTCCATTAGGAACCTAAAACCTAGTTGATTTTTATGACTGTGCAGCTTGCCAGCATTGTTTGATGTTCAGTTTGCTTACCACCCTCCCCTATGCGTTCGTTTTTAAGAGTGTCTGGCCTTTACAACGTTGGGTTTGTGCCCAAGCATATTTTCATTAATTTAGTATTAGTCTTGTGAAAGAGTGCTTCTCCTCCTGAAACTACATGCAATTTCAGAAAGTGCTTAACTTGCTCGGGTGTGTTTGTAAGGAGCCCCCCAAGGCGTTGTTTACAGACTCCAGCAGCAGTATCCGGTCCTGACAGCTCTGCAGTGAAGTGAGAGAACGCACTGGCTCCACTATGTTGACTTGAATCATTGCTAAAGTCTCATGCTCTGTATTCTTCCCCCCCACCCCTATTCCCATGGCTTTAATGATGCCACGCCAGTGATGGGACCTTCTCTCAGGATCACCCGAGCCCAGCCTCGCTCGCCTGCTCCCAGATATCTCTCGGAGTTCTGTCCCTGCCCTAAATCCTTGATTTTCCCCTTTTATTGGGTCCTTTTCTGTTGGCACTAAAAATGGGGAACTGTTTCTCTTCACTTAAACACACAGACCCACACACTTCCACTCCCACTCATTCCAGCCACTGGACAATTTCTCTCCTTACTTTTATAGCCTTTAAGAGGTTAGCTGTCTGTACTGACTCCAATTTTTCTCTCTCCTTTGTCTTTTGAATGCACTTAACACCAGGCTTTTGCCCCCTACACGCCACTAAAACTGTGCTTGTCAAGTGCAAGAATGCCTCTCCATTGTGAACTTCAGTGGTCAATTCCCAGTTTTCATCTTGAACTGCCAGCAGATTCTGACACAGTTGTTCTCTCAACTCCTTAAGATACTTTTTTTTCACTTGTCTTTTCAGACAACACATTTCTCTTCCCTGCCTGCCATCCCTCCTGCTGCTCATTGGGAATTCTCTTCCTATGTATTTACTTTCCTTTCCGTCTCTCTTCACATTTTCTCTCGAAGTGTCCGGGTCTCAAGTTGCGTAGCTCTTTTCTTAACTACCAACTTTAGTCACTTATTGACTTCACCTAGCTTCTTTAATTACTATCTGCTGATAGCTAACAACTCCCAAATTTGATCTTTCCAATTGAGTTCGCTCTCAATTTCAGATGTCTACTTTGTACTATTTGGCATCTGTTTGAGTGTCTAAAGCGTATATGAAAATTACCATGTTCAAATTTGAGGTACACATTGTAAATCACTTTCTTTTTCCTTCTGAAGTTTTGCCTATCTCAGAACAGGGCAGATCCATTCCTCCAAAAGTTGTTTGGTGTTCTTGCTGGCTGCTGTCTGGTGATTCATTCTCACGGTGGTCCTGTGTGTGTGTAGACTAGAATACGACTCCGTTTGCTTTTCGTTGTTGTGAACTTTTGGAAGTAGATCGCTAGCCCTGTCTTCGCTGTTATCTCTGAGGGGAAATGAATCGTTAGCTTCTCAGCTAGGAGCCAAGCACTGAAGTGTGCTAGCTAGAGAACCCCTACATTGTTTAGAAAACACACAAACAAAGTAGCAACCTTAGATTTAAACTCTTTGTCTCTCATGTCACACACCCAAGTCATAATGCATCTTTTTGGTTCTATATTATAAATATCTTGGAAATCTGATCACTTCTAGCCATTTACCATTGTAACAGCTCATACTGTTATCTGACTTGCCCCGCTTTCTTTGTCTTTGTGCACCTTTTAACTGAAATGGATTCTGATGTTAAGTGGTATGTGAATGTGATATGTCCTGAATTTTAAGATTCTGTTGGACAGATGTTAGATTTAGCTGCTGCTGCTGCTCTCCTGTTCACACCTTGCCTTGGCACCTAGTGCCCATTCAGGGATTCTTTGGTGTTTCAAGACCCTGGATGGTGTGGCTGCCGCTCCATCCTCGTCTCCGATTCCTCTCCTCCTTGTGCACACCTGTTCTGGTTACACTGCCAGCCTACTGTTTCTTACAAGCACTACGCAGGCTCCTTACTTGGGTGTTTTCACTTGCCCTTCTTTCAGCCTAAAGCCCCCCTTCCTTCAGATGTATGCGTACTTAAAATAATCTGTTTTTCAGAGTTGTGTTTTCTGACTTCCGCTTTTTATATTATAGCCTTGCGGTCACTCCTTATCTTCCTTCTTTGTTTTACTCCTCTCCCTTTCCCTCATTTCATGCAGCATTAAGGTTATCATTTCCCTTATTAAATCTTGGTCTCTAGCCCTTGTCCCACAGCAGGCACTTGGACGGCGGGGAGAAGAGTGTCTTAGTCGGAGGGAAGATCTATTGCCAAGGCTTTGAGGTGTGCAATGTTTTAGTCTGATTAACAGCAACAAGGCCAGTGAGGTTGGACTAAAGTCAGTGGGGAAAGGGGTAGCAAGAGATGAGATCAGAAGGGGCCAATTATATATGACTTTAGGGGTTTTCACTCTGTGTTTTTTTAAGAGTTTGGTTTTGGGTGTTAGGAATGTGACCTCAAGATAGGCGATACAAGAAGAGATGGTTTTATTTTCTTGTTTGCAGCTCGATTTCCACTGCCGAGTGCCGTGCCTGACCCAAGGGAGGTACTTAACAAATCTTTCAGTGTTTTCCCATCTTCCATTTTAACCCTTTGTATTATGTGGAAGATAAGAAGCAAACCTTTTCTTTTACTGTTGTTGAAAGTATATACCAATTCCCCATGTTGACCTTAATGCTAGTGAGTACATACCCCAGGTCTGCAACCTTCCTCATTCTCCTTTGCCGAGTCATTCCCCTCCAGGAACTTGAACGTTTTGCCCCTGAGGTTTCTAGTTAATATTTCATGTTGCTTTGGTCAGCTTGATCTCATGCAGTTTCAAGGGCTCCAGGTAGTGTGAAGCCTATGAGCATTTGAAACGCTGGTACACACTTTTCTCCCGTTTGGTCCAGTTATTCCACAGAAGCTTTGGTCAAGATGTTCAGTAATGGTAGCTGGCTACCATCTAGTTCTCGTGGTTCATCTTGTTTGAGAAAATGATGACGGTTTTCCTCATAATTGCCAAAGCTGTGCCTTTTCGGTAAATAAGATGTCAACGAGACTAAAGATGTGGTATCTCTATTTGCAACAGCCCTGCCATTAGGGCCCCCAAGTAGAGTTTGCTGTGAAGACTGGGGGCAAGTGCATTGAGCTTTGTTTACCATCAGAGCAGTGTGAGGGTGGAGCTGTTAAGAAGGGTGGTTTTGCATGAAATGCTTTTTTCTTCTGAAAATGCAGAATCTCGCTTTTCTTGGGCATTAGAACCACATTAATTAATGGATTTGACATATGTTTATTGGCTGTTTACTAGATACTATTCTGCCAACTGGTGGAAAATCAGCAGTTAATGAAACAGATATTCCTGTTCTCCTGGAGCATACTTTTTAATGGGAAAAGACAGGTCGAAAACAAAACATTTATGATGTTAGAAAGTGATAACTTATATACGAAAAATAAAATGTTGGCAGGTCGGGCTGTAGTTTTAAACAAGGTGTGTGGTCAGGAGAGAAAGCTGCTCAAAAGGCATGGAGGAGGCCCCACCTGACCCCTGGCCTGCCTGTTGACATGAGGCAGACGTCAGCCATGCCTCGACCTTCCGTCCTTCTCTATCCTATGCTGACACGGACCATTCCTGCCATGACACTCTACGTTCATGCTGCGTTTCATGCTGAGGCAGAAGTCACACATAGGACCCACAATTGTGTATTAGGGGAATTGGGAGGTAATCCCAAGTCAGGATCAGCAAACAATACAGTTATGGTCATTGGTCCACAGCAGCATCTTCATAGCCAATAGCCAGCTCTCTCTATAGTATCAGCCTCTCGCCACATGATCTCTTGGCCTCTGGCTCTTGCGGCCAAGAAGCTGACCTGCTGCTCTGCCTCGCAGTCTCAGTGTCTGCTCTCTCTCTCATGATCTCTCTGCTTCAGCCTCTGATGTTGGGTTGGTTTCTTTGCTAAGTCCCATGGTGTCTACATCATATCTTCTGGTGTATCTGGTGTCTTTGCTCTTGGCTTGTGCTACTTTAGAAAGGGATTTCAAATATACTCCTTTGGTAGTTGTTCTTCTGATGGGTGATCCTGGGACTTCTCTCTCTGCTCCTGCTTTTGAAGTGTCTCTTATATAGAGAAAATGATTTTGAGGTGTGGTGTTTAATCTTTCAGCAGACCATAGCCCCAAGGAAACAGGGTGCTGGCTTGGTTTACCCCCTCTGCTGCAGTGGAGACTTCATCCCCCTAATCTACTGTCAGTGCAGTAGAGAGCTCTCTCCAAAACGGAATTCGAGCCAGCAGCGCAGAGGCCAGCAGTTTTAGTACATCATGTAAGGATTGTGGCCAAAGGACCATATTCATTGATGCTATCTCAAAGGCCTAATGGTGAAATGGTTCATTATTCAGCTCCCTACCAACTGGTTGGCAGACGGAACCCACCCATTCATTCGGTAGAAGCAAAAACTGGAGATCATTTGATTGCAGCTAAGATCATTCTAGTGCAGGGGTTCTCGATCTTTCTAATGCCATGACCCTTTAATACAGGTCCTCATGTTTGATACAGACCCCCAACCATAAAATTATTTTTGTTGCTACTTCATAACTGTAATTTTGATACTGTTATGAATCATAATGTAAATATCTTATATACAGGATGTATTTTCATTGTTAAACAAATTGAACATATTTAAAGCATAGGGATAATCACTGTAGTAATTATATATTGTGAAACATTTATTTTTAATGACAAATAAAAGAAATTTGGTCTTGAAGCATGGTGTAGCATGGGTAACAGTCTTCATGCCCAGTACTTGTATGTGGGTGTATCTGCATGTGGGCGGACCTGCCTGGAGACAGATAGAGAAGGGTCTCGGTTCCTAAGACCATTGGAAATGTGTTGAGAACCGCTGCTCTAGAGGATAATTTTACTTGGTCACATGGCATTACTGTGAATTGACATGGACTCAATGGCACCTGAGAGAAGCCTGAAGGAGAACATTGTCTGACTCCTTGGAGAAAAGTCGGGGGACCGGGTCAGACTGCATGGACCTGAGAGTAGGATTTGTAAACTAACTGTTGCTGACAATCAAAGATCTTCCATGGTTAATGAAAGGCTCACTTTCATTTTGAGCAGAGGAGCAATTGAACTCTGCTTTGAGTTAATATTAAGTGGTCACTTAAATAACCCTGATAGCATGGTTGTTACGCATTGGGCTGCCTAATTGCTAGGTCAGCAGTTCAAAACCACTAGAAACTTGGTTTGAGAAATATAGGGCTTTCTACTCCCATAAATAGGTCCAGTCTCAGAAACTCGCAGGGGCAGTTCTACTGTGTTTTCTAGGGTCATTGTGAATCAGCATAGACTCAATAGCAGTGAGTTTCAGTTTTTAGCTGCTTCATATAATATGGCTTTGGGGGATAGAGGAGAATCAAGGGCAGAAGCTGAGAGGCTCCTGCATTAATCTGAGAAAGAATGGAATTTTCTACAAGAGTGCTAGCAGTAGAGGTTGACAGAGTGAACTTATTTTGGATGGATTTTGAGAGGAGACCCACCACAGTTTGCTGCATTACATCTGGAAAAAAGGAAGTTGGGTGCCTCTTTCTCTGAACTGCTTTTTAGTGTAATTTGGTGGCAACTAGTTTGAAAAACGATGCTCTTTCTTCTTTCCCTTGTAGCTTACACTTCTGCATAGCTACAGTGAAGGGGCGCAATCTTTTCATGCTTCCTTATTCCCTCGTGGTTGTTTGAAATTAACACAGTGGGATGAGTCATTTGTATTTTCAGTTTTGTCCAAACAGAGCAGCTGTACTTGGAACAAAATGATGGTTGTAATAATCTTTTCTTGGAGTAAATTGTTCTTTCACTGGCCATTGGTCAATCCGGAGTTAATTATAACCAAATAGCTATCCTAAGCCTCAGAGGACAAGCGCAACATTTCATTAAAGTCTAGGCTGGGGAGTACTGCTGACAGAAGCACTGCCAATCAGGCAATTTGAAAAGAAAGGTGACCATTCCTATAAACTTGAGAGCTAAAATAGCTTATATTGAGATCAGTAGGTTTTTCAAAATAGCTTCATTACAAGAAACTGAGACTGAGGGGTCGTTATGTAAATTAAGGTTACCCTTCTAAAAGCCAATAAAGGCAGAAAGCTCTCTAAGAGAGAAATAGTCAAAATATATTTTTTGTCTCCCTTTTCCCAGTGTTATTTTAAGCATTCTTTATCCAGTTCTGAGCTTCTCAGAAAAAAGACAGGGACTACTTGTTGATTGATGATCCTTTCTGCGGTTTAGGGGCTTCGAATGACCATGATCATGGCTTTCCTTTACCTTCAGCATTTAGGCTGTCTGATCTGATACAATAAAGAAGAGTAACAAAGATCTTTGTTGTAAACCATGGAATATTCACTCCCAATCTTGTGGAGCGAAAAGCAGATGTCCCTCTCTCACCTGAGTGAGGTATACTTTGTTTACTTTTTATTTTCTGTAATCTCAGAGGGGATTGTCTCTCAAACCATATAAAAATTAAACTGGGATGGATATGAGGAAATTATCACAAGAAAAATAAATTGAAATATTTTTCCAGTTAATAACAAAGGTACAGTCTTCTAAATAGTGATCGATGCTGTCATCATTAGGAGTCATTAAGTTGACACTAACTCAGAGAGAGTGCAAGTATGCTGTTAGGTACATGGAGTCAGTGACCACCCATAGTGACCACTATACACATCAGAATGCTACACCGCACGGCCCTGTGCCATCTGCACAATAGTTCCTACCCTTGAGCCCATTGTTTCAGCCACAGTGTCCGTCCATCTCCCTAAAGACTTTCCTTTTATATTGATGCTCCTCCACTTAACCAAGTTTGGTGTCATTCTCAAGGGACTTGTTTCTTTTGATAATATGTACAAATATGTAAGATGAAGTCTCTCCTTCCTTGCCTCTAAGGACCACTCTTGGCCATATTTCTTCCTCAACAGATATTTATTTCTCCTTTGGGCAGTCCAAGTACTTTCAATATTCTTGACCAGCACCACAGTTCAAATGGATCAATTCTTTTTTGGCCTTCCTTATTGCATATCCAACTTTCACATGCATATGAGGCAATGAAAAATACCATTGCATGGGTCAGGCACACTTTAGTCCTCAAGGTAACACCCCGCTTTTCAAGACTCTAAACAGGTCTCGTGCAGCAGATTTACCAAATGCAATGCATCAGTTGCTTCCATGAGTAGCGATTGTGGATCCAAGCAAGATGGAATCCTTGGCAACTTCAGTTTCTACATTTACCATGTTGATACCCGTCAGTTCAGTTGTCAGGATCTTGGTCTTCTTGACATTGAGTTGTAATCCATACCATAGACTGCAGTTCTTGATCATCAACAGCAAATACTTCAAGTCCTCCTCATTTCCAGCAATCTAGGTTGTGCCATCTGCATGTTGCAGGTGCTCGAAGCCTTCCTCTACTTATCGCAGGGGTTAATAAGCCTTCCTCCAATTCTCATGCCACATTCTTCTCCTTATAAGCCAGCCTCTCATGATTTTCACAGCATATATATTAAACAAGTATGGTAAGAGGATACAACCCAGACGCATAACTTTCTTTATAGAGAGAGCAGAAGGAAACACTGCCTAGCTACATCCTCCTATCAGTTTTTGTTATCTTGAGCTTAATGTTGAAGCCAGGGTCAATCCATCTTGATGAGGGTAGTAATATTTTTGTGCTTCCTTCTTCTTTAGCAAACATGAAGCCCTTTTCCAGGGGCCAGTCTCTCCAGGTAACATGTCCAGAGTATGTGAGATGTCTCACCATCTTCGCTGCTGAGGAGCATTCTGTTCTTGAGCACTTCAATCTTCTCTCTGTTTCACATGATGTTATGTATTGATCCAATTTTAAGCACTTGGGGTTTTTGTTTCTTTTTTCAGATTGAGTTGAAATCCATATTGGAGTGAATTATATTTATAAAATAAGATTTTTGCAAACTACATTTTTACTTGATTGACTGTACCACTGCAGTATCTGAGATTGAGATTGAAACATTATGATTTTCAAATGGAAAATATATTACTACGTCAGTTTTAGCCTTACAACCTCTTTCACGATCTTTGAGAACTGTGATGCAGCTGCAGCACATGTAAATGTAAAACAGACTGAAGTGTAAAAAAGAGAGGTGGCCTGCATGGGAGGTTGCCATACATAAGCAGAGCGGATCCAATATGGCAGTCGTAAATGATGCCCCTGGGGCATCTCTAAAGCTTTAGGGAGTCTAATTTTGAAAGAAGGAGTGAGTTCCAAATGCCATTTTTCAACTGGAGGAATTTTAATGGTTTATAGTTTAGATTTATTCTTTATTGGCTTTATTTTCTCCTATGGGTTTAGTCTCCTTATGAGAAATAATTCATGAATGACCTAAAGTATCTCTTCAATAAGATAGAATAGCATGTTTTTTAGCTTTTAAATTGTTTAGCATTTTCTTCTATTTTACAGACTGGAAAAACATTCACTTGACTGTAAAATAATTGGTAGGTTTATAATGTTTAGGATCATTTAGCTTAAGTACATGTAGATAGACCCTGCAAGTTTTTATTAATATTAATAAAACTAGATAGTGAGTGGTATGAATCCTGGTGAGCCAAACTTCTCCAGTGGACGAAACCAACACTCTGTAGCTGTAGCAGAAGTTTGGTTATACTTCTATACTTATGCATGGACTTGGGTCACATTCAGTGCTACTTGCTGAGATTTGAGGGATTGTCAAAGACTATATGGCCCAAATGTAGATATGACAGCCATAAAGTGTATAAGGCTTCCCTTTCACAGTTTCACTTTATATTAATTATTTAATCATTTAAGAGATTTAATTGGGTTATCATCTTAATATCTGTTAAACTACCTTACCCTTTCCTGGCATCTGTATTGAGACAATTTATAAGAATAAATTTCAATCAAGGAAATAAATCTCCAAAATCAATATGATAGTGATTAGAGGACATTCACTGTAACAGATCAGACACTAGATAAATATTTTACAGTTTGGGAGCCATAACATGACATCGACAACTACTCAACTTCGTAGAGGTGGCAAGAAAGCAGCCATAAATAATTTATAAGTGAATGAGGATAGGCGTCCCAGTAAAATTTTACACAAAAACAGGTAGGCATGTGGATTTGGCCACGGACTCTACTTGATTGCCTCCTTCATTCAACAACACAAAAACCTATAGTTTCTTTAAACTAAGAGGTTATAATCAGGGATGTATTTTCTTTCTACATTTCTATATATGCTTAAAAATAAAACTCAACTGTCACATTAAAAAGAACTGGTACATTTAGTTTTTATTAAGATAATCAATTTGTCTATAAATATATATAATGGTACCCACATTAATTGAGTATACATATGTATCAAAATTATAATCATATGCTATATTATTTGTATATGATAAATGACTATATTTGTTTCTATATAACTTTTGAAAAGTTTAAATTATATGTATGGGTAAATTAATTTATTTGTATGTACCATATTAAACATATTTATGTACAGTATATTAAAAATCAATATTGCATATTCATCTAAAGACTTATGTTGATACTTTTGTCTAATTTATTTAACATTCTCACCTGGAATGAATAATATCTGGAAACTTCAGGATCGATAAACCCATTTTTCTCACCACTTTGAATAATGCTGAAAATTAAGAAGAGCGGTAGTAAAGCATAATGACTGATTCTATACTGCTGACTCAGGGAACTGGATTTAAATTTCAGGTCTGCTACTCAGTGTCTGTGAGATCTCTGGCATTCAGATATTTAAATCTATAAATGGGAATGTTTCCAAGTTCACAGATTTACTGTGTCCATGGTATGTTTCAAGGAGCCCTGTGGTGTAGTGATTACACGTTGGGTAGTTGAAAACTACCAGCCCCTCCTGGAGAGGGAGATGAGGCTTTCTACTCCCATGAAGAGTTACAGACCCGGAGACTCACAGGGGCAGTGCTACCCTGTCTTACAGAGTTGCCGTGAGTCAGAAGTGACTCAATTGCAGTGAGTTTGGTTTTTGTTTTTCTTTTTGTAGGTTGTAAGTATTTTAATATGTGTTTGTGGTAGTCACCTAATCTGGTGTCAATTTAAGGATTGAGAGTGTACGGGTTAAGTCTAGGTTGTCAATCTGGAGATAGCCAATGAGACTTCTGTGTGGGCATGGGCTTCTCCTGAGAATTCTGGGAAATCTGGTACTTCCTCCTTGGAGAGCTGGAAGACACCTCTCTCTCTCCCATTCCCTGGGAGACATTGCAGAAGACAAGTTACATGGACGCAACCAGACCTCGGAAGCTGGAGAAGCCACAGAGAAACCCCTGCCAGCGCTGAGATGCTTACAACGCCACTGGACCCGGAGACTTTCTACCCACTGGCTTGTGATCATCCTGCATTTGGCTTCATTGCATGTGTTTCGTGATTCTGAAGAGGACTTTATAGATTGATATCAGACATATGGGCTTATATCAGACTACGGACTTGATCTGGACTGGGCTGGGATGTTTTCTCCATGTTCAATTGCTCTTGTACAGAAACCTGTCTCTTATATACATATACATGTTTGTGAATATGTTTCTCTAGTCTACCCGAACTAATACAGTATTTTTATTGTTAGTTGCTATCAAGACAGTTTTGGTGCATGGCTACTGCATATTTTCAGAGTTAAAAACCCTTTTAAATTTTTAAAGATATTTAAGAGTTCAGAACGAGAGTGCTAGGTTTCTCTTCCAAAATAGCTTTGGGTGGGTTCTAACCAGCAGCCTTTTGGCTAGCACTCAAGATTTTAACTATTTGAGCTACCCGGAGACTTTATAATATGTGCTGTCTATTTTTATTTTTATTGGTTCAATCTTTCTTAAAAGTTTAAGTTCACTAAGGCTCACGCTTAGGCATGTAACGCCCCTGCTTCAGAACTTGGCCATAGGAAGAATAGAGTTCTTCCCCACATGGCAATGGATTTACCCCTGCGAAGTGCGGGTGAAGTGAGGTCAGAGTAGGCAAGGGATGTCTTTAATGCAACAATCTTAGAGAGAACATAACATGTTTCAGAATGAATTCTATTTTTCAAAGCTAGAGGATATAAAAATTGAGGATCTGTACCCAGTGTCATCTTTTATATATATGTTGTCAAACATATCAGTCATTTGAAATTTAAGATTAAAAAACCCTACAAATAAATGATCACAATAAAGAAAATGTACTGATCCTCATTTTTTGATGGCAGTTGATTTATTTGGGCTGATATAATGCTGTTGTATTTTGTGTTTTTGTTTTATATAGTGAGCCTAGAAAGTGAATCTTTATGGTTGATGTCATGTGTGAAGTGTTAGAAATATAATGAAGATATTACTTTAAACTTCACAAAAATATTAAAGTTTTCTATTTATTAGTTTTTTTGTGCCCTTCAGGATATAGTAGAATCAAAGTTAATATTGCAATGTATCTTTCATGCATGTGTTTCTAAAATTCTTTTGAAGACAATGAAAAGGGTTTGGAGTAAAAATAATAAATGTGCACTCCTTTCTTAAGTGAACACACTCAGGCGTGATATTTAGTTATCTGTACTGAGACTGGTAAAATTTTTAAAATGTTAAGGTAGATAGTTGCAAAAGCAGTAAAATTTATATATGTGTCTAAATAAAGAAAGAGACTTTTTTTTTTAATCTTAAGGGAATGATTCATAGTGTTGCTGTTAGCTGTTAGGGGCCATCGAGTTGGGCCCAGCTCATAGCTCCGCCACCTGGTGCTGCGCCATCCTCCCTATTGTCTTCTGCTTAAGCCCATTGATGCAGCCACTGTGTCAATCCTCTTGCTGAAGGTCTTCCTCTTTCTTTCTGCCTTGCTACTTTACACCAAGCATGATGTCCTTCTCCAAGGACTTGTCTCTCCTGAAAACATGTCCAAATTATGTGAGAGAAATCTCACCATCCTTGCCTCTGAGGAGCCTGCTGGCTGTACTTTTTCCAAGACAGATTTGTTGGTTCTTTTGGCAGTTCATGGTACATTCAGTATTCTGAGCCAGCATCATAGTTCAAATGCATCAAGTCTTCCTTAATCTTCTTATTCACTGCCCAACAGTGCATATGAGGTAATTAAAATTACCAGGGCTTGGGTCAGGTGTACCTTAGGTACATAGTTGAGAGGCTTGGAATTCCCAAGTCATGGGTGAAAAGTCAGTATGGCGGCTTCTCTTTACTCATGAAGCTACAGGGTTGATGAACCTAAGATTGGCAGGTCAAACAGACTGCTGACATCTATTGGAAGCAGATGAGTCTTAAGAGCAACAAGCAATACAATAGGCCTCTGGTTCACATCCGAAGAATTAGAAGTCAGATGATGTGGTCCTGATACATGTCCTATACCAGTGGTTCACAACTTTCTAATGCTGCGACTCTTTCAGACAGTTCCTCATGTTGTGGTGACCCACCACCCATAACATTATTTTATTGCTATTTCATTACTGTAATTTTGCTACTGTTATGAATCGGATGACCCTGTGAAAGGGTCGTTCAATTCCCAAAGGGGTCACGACCCACAGGTTGAGAATCACTGCTCTAGAGCGAGAAAAAACCTAAAGATATTTATCTGAATGTCTGTATGTTATTGTTCTTAAGTGCCTTCAATTCGGTTCTGCTTCATAGCAACCCTACGCTCAACAGAACAAAACACTGCTCAGGCCTGTGCCGTTCTCACATTTGTCCTTATGTTTGAGCCGTATTGCTGCAACCAATGTCAGTCCATCGCATCGAGAAGTGCATCGCATCGACAAGTGCATCGCATCGACAAGTCCATATTGCTGCAACCACTGTGTCAGTCCTCTCATTGACAAGTCCATCGCATTGACAAGTCCATCGCATCGACAAGTTCATTGCATCGACAAGTCCATCACATAGCAAGTCCATATTGCTACATCCACTGTATCAGTCCATTGCATCGACAAATTGCATCATCAAGTCCATTGCATCGACAAGTCTGCTATAGTTTATTGTGCCAGCCTGGCTGATAAACACAAGTAGGATTAACTGAAGGGCAGAGGGATAAATGGCTCGGTGACCCTCACTTTGGTTGTTCTGTGCCTCAGTTTAAAGGGGTACACTACCTGTGGGATGCCTAGCCTGTGGACTGTGTCGCTGTAAGTTGAGGTCCCTTTAAGCCCACACGATTGGAATGTTCATCTCTGGAGCGGGGGACTGACAGTTGATGACAGTTCGGGACAGGCCTTGCTGTTTGCTGCCTGGATATATGTAGCCCAGCTCTCTCTACAGAAGAGGACTGGCAACTGGCAGCTCTCAAACCTTAAAGGACTGCTAGTGTCTCACTGCTTTATAATTTAACTGTTAATTTCTTGTATTATATAGCTGTATATAATTTAACGGTTCATTTCTTGAATTATATGTCTATCTTTATAAATATATTTATATATAATTACTAGCAATCTGGTTTGTCTCTCTAGAGAACCCTGTCCAATACAAAGTCCATCGTACTGACAAGTCCATATTGCTGCAATCACAGTGTCAGTCCCTCGCATTGACAATCTTCTGCTGTCACAAGCATATGCCCTCTTTCGGGCACTGGTATCGCCTAATAACATGTCCAGAGTATATGAGACGAAGTCTAACCATTTGCTTCTGAGGAGCATTCTGGCTGTATTTCTTTCAAAATTTGTTGGCTTATTTGGTAGTCCATGATATTTTCAATATTCTTTGCTGCCACCTTAATTCAAATGCATTGGTTCTCCAATCTTCCTTATTTAATGTCCAAATATTATACGCATATGAGGTAATTGCAAATACCATAGCTCGGGTCAGGTGCAGATTAGCCTCGAAAGTGACTTATTTGTTCTTCAACACTCTAAAGAACTCCCGCGCAACAGAGGTACCAGCGCAGTGCATCACGGAGCATGTTGAGTGCTGCTCCGTCAACATACATAGATGTGCATTTAAGTCAAATGGAACGCTTGACAATGCCAATCTTTTCTCCGTTTATCACGATGCTTTCAATGAACTCAGTTGTGAGGATTTTCATGGTCTTGAATATCCATACACATATATTCACTAGAACTTTATTAGTAGTCTAGGTAATAGATTATGAAGACATCACTTTCAACTTCCCATTTCACCCAGGTGAGATTATGTGATGTCGCACTGTAATCACTCCTCTGGCTTTTGTCTTTGACTCCTTTGCCTGGTCTTTCATCATAGTCATTATTGTTGGTATGGTTGATTCCATAATTTGTGGCCATTATGTAGTGTTTTCTAGTCTACATGCAGGGAGGTAAAGTTCTGGCAGTATATCAGAAAATACTGTGTTGTGACCCATAGTGTTTTCAATGGCTAATATATGGAGTTAGCTCACCAGACTTTTTCCCTAATTTATCTTAGTTTGTGTGATAGTTAGGTATTGTGTCAACATGGCCAATGAGAACATGTGGGATTAATAAAGTTGCAGTTTGTTTGGAGGGCAAATAGATAAATGGCTCGCCAAACCCTGGCCCCTCTCTCTTGCTCTCTGGTGATTGGACCAGCATAAGGCTGCTTTAGCTAGCTCTCAACTTGTGAGCTACACTACCTGTGGGACAGCCAACCTGTGGATCTTGTAGCTAGAACTTGAAGTTCCTGCAAGACCTGCTTCACCACGGAGCTGGTGTATACAGGGCTTGAGCTTGAGGCTGTTGGATCCTGTGTCTTGCACTGCTTGAGTTTGATGTCCCATCTGGGCCTGCTTCACTAAGCTCCTGAGCTGCTGACTATTGGTGACCCGTCCTGCTGTTTTCTGCCTGATCAGCTGTCTGTTCCTTAACCTTGGACTGAGCAGTGCTCATGAGTTGGAGGACTTCCAGTATATTAACTATTCCATGGAAGTGAGTTGAACTGAGCCCTCTATACTGCTGCACGGACTAATTAGCTGTTATATTCCTTTGTGCTGTATCTAGCTTTCAAATCATAAGTGTCCTGGTTTTGTTTTTTTCTAGCGAACCCTGTCTAACACAGTTTGAAAGGTCTGCTTAAGTCTCTGGTGACCTTGCTGCTATCTGCAATGCTAATGGCACAACTTACAGCATCAGAAAAATACACAGCCACCGTATTATAACATAATATGACACCAGTCTCAGTTCCTTCTCCGAAGCTTTTTGTTCTCTTTCCCTCGATCTGAAGTACTTTTTCATTAGAGATTTATTTTGGTAATATACTCAAATAACACTTCCTAAAAGGGACCTTCCTATAACCAATCTTCCCTGATTACTTATCAAATACAGCTAAACTTAGACTCTATTGCCTTGTCCTATATAGTTTTTCAGAGGAGCCCTGGTAGCATAGTAGTTCTGAGTTGGGCTGCTTACTGCAAAGTTAGCAGTTTGAAACCACCAGCAGCTCCTCGGGAGAAAGTCAGGGCTTTTGACTCTTGTAGAGAGTTACAGTCTCAGAAACCCGCAGCTGTAGTTCTTCCCTGTCACCTGCGGTTGTTTTGAGTTGACATCAACTTGATGGCAGTGAGTTTTGAGTTTTATATTGGTTTTCTATGCAGTATTCGTTATTCTGTGCTCTTGAATTACATGGAGTAGTGGTTAAGCATTGGACTGCTAATTGCAAGGTTAGCGGTTGGAAACCACCAGCCGTTTTGTGGGAGAGATATGAGGTTTTCGACTCCTGTTAAAAGTTTTGGAAACTCACAGAGGCAGTTCTACACTGGGCTATAGGTTCACTATGAGACAGAACTGACTCAATGGCAGTGAGTTTGGTTTTGAGTTTCACTGAATTATATGCCATTTTATTTATATGAAGGGTCTTTAAAAAGATTGTGTAAAACCGCAATTCTTTAAATTTTTCCTATGTCAACTAAAGCAGAGAATACTAGAATGATTCTAGTATCAATAAAACTTGTGTTGTATTGATTTGACAAGGCATTCAATTGTGTAGATCATAGAATACCGTGTATAACTTTGAGGAAAATGGGAATTCCCGAACACTTCATTGTGCTCACTAGGAATGTATACATGCATCAAGAGGCAGTTGTGTGAATTGAACACGGGACTACTGTATGGTTTAAAATCAGAAAAGGTGTACGTCACGATAATTATTCAAGCTATATGTTGAAAAAATAGAGAAACTGCTTATATGAAGAAGAATGTGGCATCAAGATTGGAAAAAAGGGTTATTAACAACCTGCAATATGCAGATGACACACCTTGCTTGCTGAAAATGAGAACTTGGCGAACTTGTTGATCAAGATCAAGCATTGTAGCTTTCAGTATGGATTATGATTCAATGTCAAGAAAGATCCAAACCCTTATAGCTAGACCAACAGATAGCATCACTAAAAATGGCAAAAGATTGTAGCTGTTAAGGATTTGTCCTTCCTGGATCTGCAATCAGTGATCATGGAAGCAGCCGTGAGCAGATCAAGACCCATTGTATTGGGCAAATCTGCTGCACAAGACCTCTTTAGATTATTGAAAAGCAAGGATGTTACTGGGAGGACTCTGGTCATCCTGACCTCAAATGTGGTATTTTCAGTTGCTTCGTATGCAGGGGAGAGTTGGAAATTGATTAAGGAAGATCGAAGAGAAACTGGCACGTTGGAATTGTGCTGCCAAAGAATATTGAAAGTAACGTGTACTGATTCAGGGACAAACAGACCCGTCTCAGAAGAAGCATGGGAAGCGTGCCTTTGGAAGCAAGGCTAGCCAGATTCCGTCTTAGATCACTTGAAGCTGTCAGGAGAGAGCAGTCCCTGGAGAAGGGCATCCAGCTTGGTGAAGGGGAGCGGCCGGGAATCGAGAAATAACCTGGAGGTGAAGAAACGACACAGTGGCTGCAGCAATGGGGGTGGCACAGCTCTGGGTAGAGTTCTGTCCTGTGCATAAGGTGGTTCTGTTTGAAACGGACTTGGTGGCAGCTCACCACAGCAACAGTTTATTACATGTGTAAGGTTTGTCGGGAGAGGGATTTTTACTGGATTAACCATGCATGGTAGTCTCTGTTACAACAGTGTTTGGTTTATAATAAATGCTGACTCAACATGGATTTGGTAAATGAATTATTGAAATGCCAGTGTTTTATTGTAAATTAACTTTCCTCCCTATTATTTTTTACTACTTTTAAAATTTGAATACATTGTCCATTAATTTTAATCAACAGAATCCATTTAAAAAATCTTTTTTTAAGTCCCAATATAGAAAATGAATGAAAGTAGTCCTTATGTGTTTAATGTGGAGAGGAGGGGAGGTTGAACTGCCCTTACTCTACCCATCGTCAGCAGATGAATATTAAAATACTATATGTTTAATGTTATCAAAAACATTTTCTCTAGTCCACTCGAGTATTTACAGGTTAATAGAAAAAAACAAAACACAAAACCCCCAAATCCTCTGGGCATTACCAAAAATCATAGTGAAAAAAATCTTTACAAAATAATTTAGAAAGGTTTCCCCCCAAAATTAGATCATGACATTTAATTCACAAGAGAAGCATTCCTAAATCTTACTGTGAAAAATATAAGCCATTTTGGACAGCAAATGTTATCAATTTCTGAATAATACAAGCTTGAACTTAACTATTTTTGTTTAATAATTTAAAAATATTTCTGTGCTTCTTATAACCATACAGAATATTTAGATGATTTATTTATTACAGTAACATAACTGTCAATGTTGCAATAACATTTTTCACCAAGAAAGAGTTTTTTATCCTGATCAGCCCTATAGCTCTTGGTAAACACTCAAATTTGGATGCAGAAAGTTCACATGAAACCCACTTTGTAATTGATGAGACATATAAACTGCAAACATAACTTACTTCCACAAGATTTTAGAAGATTTCTGCACAAGTTTAATTAAAACCACTCTTTTCTTCTGATACTTTATTAAAGTGTAGTTATTTTGATGACTTGTTACGAAGACTACTTTTTTTAGAAAAATGTAAACTCTCAAAGACAGATGACTGACAAATTTCTAGATTCTTTATTGCCTCGGTATCTCAATTGTCTGTCGTCTATTTTAAAATGTAGATGAATAAGCTATCAAGGGAAAAAGTTGGTGCAATGATTCTAGATTTAATTTCCCACACTGCCACTAACTCACTGTTTAATCTTGGGCAAAAATCTCTATGGACCTTAATTTCTTAATCTAATAAATGGGGATCTTACTCTATGTCATATTAATTTTTGTCCAGATTATTGACAGACAGGTATGAAGCTATTTGTATCAAAATGACTTTTTGGTGAATGTACATTAAATACCTATATAGATTTGTGAATACTTCAGTTAAATCAGATTAGTGTGTTTTCTTGTGTATTAATAGAAATAAATATTTTTACAGTGAAAATCCACTGATAGGACACATAGTTGATGTTCTATTAATATTAAAGTCACTTGTTGATTTGGGAGAGTTTTTTCTCATGGCAATGGAGAAAACTAGACAGTGGTATTAACTGCTATTGGTATGAAGAATTATTTTGCTGAAAGGATAAATACATTCTCTACAACTTGAAAATTTATTTAATATCACGGTATAACCAAATCATATTTTACACTTTGCGAGTAAAATTTTCAGTTTAAGTCAGTGTTTGGCATGCACACCTTCAGGTCACGGTGAGATGGAAATTGACGCAGTTGGCAGTGAGACAGTTGCGAGCTGTGTGGTGGGGAAGCTTCTATTGACAGATAATGCAGTGACTCCAAACTTTGGAAGAGATAGAACTTTGGGGAGGATAGTGGCAAAAATCCCTTAGGGTTTAGCATGCATTGGTAAGCTGCTTAACTAAGCTGTATACCAAGTTTATAGAGAAGATTTTAAGGGAATTCATATAAGACTGGATTTAAATGACATATATTTTGTTAAATTTCACATTTGTGCTGCAGCGTGCATTATGTGCAATTCGCTTTGAGATTTTTTTTTCCTCAAGGAAGTTATAACTACTAAGACACTTTGCTGCCAAGTCACACAACTCTCCTATCTTCTTGTCTAGAATATTTTATTACCTTGCTTGAAGGAAGCGATTTTCAATTAGAAAATTATTCTAATGCACTGCACTATCTTTTCCCATGAATTATATGTCCTGTACAAATGATATTAAATAAAAACCCCCAAAACAAAACCTGTCAGATTAAATTGAGACTGTGATTATAGATAGCCCCATGTATTCTTGACTAGACCTGTGTTCTATATGGGCGCCGTTGTTAATTATAAAAACCAAGCCAAACTCACTGGTGTAGAATTATTTCTGACTCATAGAGACTTATAGGACAGGCTAGAACTCTCCTTCTGGGTTTCTGAGACTAAACCTTTACTAGCGTCGAAAGTCTCATCTTTCTCCCTCAGAGCACTTAGTGGTTTCAAACTGCTGACCTTGCACCTAGAAGCCCAATACATAATCACTATACCACCAGTTTGTTGTTTAGCAAGTCATTATTATAAAGTATTTTAAGAAAGTCCTATTCACATATTTTCATTCTTTTACATTATGGTTAATGTTATATACTCTGTTTCACTTGGTTTAAAATCAGAGGAATAATTCTATTATTTTATTTTTAAGTGATTTCTGGCTTTTGAAATGATCATCCTTTTTGAAAGCAGACTGCTGTAACACTTTTTACCTTTTAAATTTCTCACAAGGATATTAACACATATCTATACAAATGATACATCACCCGCGGCTGAAACTCACTGAAAACTTGCTCTATATAAAGTGCCTTAGTTTCCTAGCATTGCCATTAGGACCTAGCCGACATCTTATTAACATAACAAAAGACAATCCTTTTTTGGAGCTGAGTCACATTCACAAATTCCATGAGATCGGACTGCAACATGGATTGTGGGGTGATACAATTTGCTCTCGAATATGAAGTAGTTACTAAGCATTTTGCATCCACTATCTCATCTAATCCTGACATTGATATTATCCACATTTAACGTATGAGAACTATGCCTTTACAAGATTAAGCCACGTAAGGTCATGCTCAAAGAAAACTCATAAGGGTTGAAACCAAATTGGGATGCTCCAGAACCTTCAGTCCATCCTTATACAGACAGAAGTCAAATTTTTAAGCGAACGATTGGTAGTCAGTTGTCTCAAACGCTACCTACTTTTACATTTAGGTTCTAATAGTAATTACAGTTGCTACACAGCAATCTCACATACAATTTTAATGATTACAAGGCTTATTGAAGAAGTTAAAAAAGTTATAACACAAGTGATGTACTTTTCTCATCGTGACGTGTTGGAAATTTTTTTCAGGACTGCTAATAATGTGCAAAGGTCATGCCACTCCCCTGTAAGCCTCAGCTCAAGGTCTGTGGGTCAGCAAGCCCAGCTCCCTGAATTGAGTGTCCCAGGCACCTCACTCTAGTAAGCCTCAGCACAAAGGCACTTGGCTCTACTTTTGTGGTGATGAAAGGCCTGCTTCTCCAATTAAGTGGCCAGAGGCACTCCACTCCCCAAGGCAGTCTGTCATACAAAAGCATTCAGCTTTACTTTCTCTGAGGGCTGCCCATCCATCACTCTGTTTCACATTGTGGCTCCTGGTTCTCCTTGTGCTCTTCTGAAGTAACAACTATCTTCTGGAACCACGAGGTTCAGTGCACAGGGGTGTTGGGGTCTACAGGATTCACTCTGTTCCGGACTCTTGTGGACAACCGCATCCCTCCTCAGAAGCTTTTTTATCCTACCTGGATGGTATTCCAATAAATCCTACTCACGATTACTCACAGATGAATTCTATCAGTCCCTTCTTCCACCTTCTGCCCCAGACCCAGGCAGGAAAAAAGCAGTTAGGTCAGAGTTATGGACTTGGGCCCTAAAAGCCACATTCAACAGTTCAGTGCTCCTGCAGACCGTTTGAACATGTGACAAGAATGATCGAGTTCACACTAATAACAGTTTTTAAAATTGTTTTACAAAACATTGAAGAACATTATTAATAAGAAATCTTGAACCTTAAATGCAGCGTCACTGAAAAAACACAAATTGTAAAACTACATGCGTCATTACCTATTCTACCTTTTAATAAACCATGGGACTTAAAAGGTCTCCTCAATTTTAGTTAAAAGAGTAGGAATAGGTCAGTGAAAATGAACTGGATATTTACAAAGAGCACTGGAATGATGGAAGATGAGGATGCTAGCCTATTCAGAGGTGAAAAATGAGCTTATCGTTGATATTATTGGCCAGAGATGGGGAACATCTTTTTCTATAATCCAAAGATTCCTTCACCTTCCGATGTATCATTCATGGGTAAAGTCACTGGTATTGGGTTTGAATAAAGGTTAAACTGATTACATTTATCTTTTTGACTGAGTTATTTTATACCTACTGCTTTTTAAAATTTCTCTGTTTACTGATCATTTCATTTCAATTATTGCAAACTTTTACTTCTTATGAAATAGTCCCACTGACTTCCTCTCAGTAGAACATGCAGTTTCCACCATTACTTCCTATGCTAGAAGGCAGTTGATTCATGTTGGAGAGCTGACCTGACTTGATAAGGGTGGAGGTGTCGGGTAACTCTGTTTGTCCTTGGAGAGGAGAGGCTGTGTTATAAGATGATGGTCTCTTCCTCAGCCATCATCCTGTGCTTTGCCTAACCCTATGATTTAGTCACTTACCACATCATCATTAGGTGGTATAGGCATAAGATGACCTATTCAGATTAATTAAAATCAGTAAAAAAAACCAAAACTGGTGCCTTTGTTGTTTGAGACCTGGTCTCCTCTGCCCTTCACGATCACCTATGTTGGTGTGCTGCATCCATGTGGGCTTTGTTGCTTCTGGGCTAGATGGCCGCTTGTTTGCTTTCAAGCCTTTAAGTCCCCAGACTCTGTATTTCTCAGTAGCCGGGCACCATCAGCCTTCTTCACCACATTTGCTTATGCACACTTTCATCTTCAGCGATTATGTGAGGAAGGTGATCACACAATGATTGTTTTTGTTCCTTGGTGTCTGCTACATGGTCCATTCAACACCTTTTATTTGCTTAGGCTGTGTGCTTGGTGGTGAGAATCACATCACTGTGAAAGAGGGGGAGTGCGTGATAGGGACCCAATGCCCGTCTGTAGACAGCTGGACATCCCTTCCAGAGGGGTAGGGGGAGGAGATGAGTCACTCAGGGTTCAGTATAGCAACAATAAAACTCAAAACCTTCCTCTAGTTCCTGAACGCTTCCTCCCCTCCCAATTATCACGACCCCAATTCTACCTTGTGGACCTTTTTATACCAGAGGATGTACAGCGGTGCAATAGGGATCTGGAAACACAGGGAATCTAGGACAGACGAACCCCTCAACACCCGCGGTAGGCGTGGCGACACTAGGATGGAAGGGACTGTAGAAAGGGAGAACCGATCTCGGAGATCTATGTGTAACCTCCTCTCTGGGAGATGGGCAATGGGGATATGGGTGAGGGGAGATGCCGGGGAGTGTAAGATAAGATATAATAATTATTTATAAACTATCAAGGGACCAAGGGGAAGGGGGGAGTGGGGAGTGGGGGAGGGGGAAATAAAGGGAAGCCAAGCTGATTCCAGGAACCCATGTGGGAGATGAATTATGAGAATGACGAGTGCAACGAATGTATAAGGGTGCTTTGCCCAATTGATGTATGTACAGATTGTGATAAGAGCTTTATGAGCCCCAATAAAAAGATTTATTAATTTAAAAAAACAAAAACAAAAAACTGGTGCCTATGCTGGTGGAAGAATGCCTGGGTGCCACAAACAGGTACGCACTTGACTACTAATCAAAAGGCGAAAGAATTGAGTCCACCCAGTGAGAGGCCTGATGATCTGCTTCCAAAATATCAGACATCAGAAGTCTATGGATGGGGGCAACACATGTACAAATGTGCTTGAAACAATGGATGGATGGATTGTGATAAATGATTTATTTAAAAAATGTCCTATGGAAGATACTTGGATAGATACGCAGGCTGAACCGTTGTAGGGGGGAGAAGGAAGTGTACCAACAAATTGTTAGGTTTGGCAGCATATTTCTGAATGTGCTTTCACCTTTGCAGAAAATATACCATATAAACTCCAGTAGAAAGCGCCCCAGTTTTTTTGTGTGGTAAAATTAAGTGCCTCGGCTTATACTCAGGTCTATACTCTATCCATTAATGTTGAATATGCAGGGGGCAAACTTAGGAAACCTTCTTAGACATAAGCAGGCAAACACCTGAGGGAGCGAGTCACTGGGTGTAGGGATTCAGGGTACCAAGGTCTCTGGGAACACCTATCTCAATTTGAAGAACATCATTCCCGAAGACACTGTTCTCTTTAAAAACAAAAATCATTTTATTAGGAGCTCATACAATTCTTATCACCATCCATCCATCCATCCATCCATCCATCCATCCATCCATCCATCCATCCATCCATTGTGTCAAGCACATTTGTACATTTGTTGCCATCATCATTCTCAAAACATTTTTCTTTCTACTTGAGCCCTTGGTATCAGCTTCTCATTTTCCTCCTCCACCCCCTCCCTCCCTCCCTCATGAACCCTTGATAATTTAAAAATTATTATTATTATTATTTTCATGTCTTACACTGACCAATGTCTCCCTTTACCCACTTTTCTGTTGTCCATCCCCCTGGGAGGGGGTTCTATGTAGATCATTGTAATCAGTTCCCTCTTTCTCCCCCCACTTTCACCCTACCCTCCTGGTATGGCTACTCTCATTATTGGTCATAAGGGGTGTTTCCAGCGCCTATGTGTACCCATGTACATGCTCTAGTCTATACAGATTTGTAAGGTAGAATTGGGGTCATGATAGTTGTGGGGAGGAAGCATTGAAGAACTAGAGGAAAGTTGTATGTTTCATCGGTGTTATACCACACCCTGACTGGCTCGAAAGACACTTCTACATTCGGTTTTTCTGAATAGTGACTAGAGTCCTAAAAACTCATGAGTAGACACCTAAGGTTCAACTATTACTATTGATCTCTTCTTATCTGGAGGAAATAAATTAGTGTAATCAAAAGTCTTAAGGAAACCATGAACCTTGCAAATATTAGTTTCCAAACTTGAGGCCAGAAGAATGAGATGATGCCCAACCACCATTGCCCAGTTTTCTAAAGGATCACATTAGGGTCCTAGGTAGAGTGGAAGAAAGTGTAGAATGAAACTTGAATGAAACAAATCAGGTGAGACCCTCAAGACCAGAGTTTCTCAACCACTGCTACTTCATCACTGTAATTTTGCTACTGGCATGAATTGGGTGACCCTGTTAAAAGGTCCTTTGATCCCCCAAAGGGGTTGTGGCCCACAGGTTGAGAACACCTGGTTTAGATGTTGTGAAAACAGAAAGGAGGAGGAATCTTTTCTTTAAGAGATGATGTTTAAGCTGAATCTTGAATAATTTAAGTGATGTAAAAATTGGAAGGACAGTTAGACAAGATGACATAGCAACCTGAATTATCTATTACCCAACATTCATTCATTCAACAAACCTTCGCTTCATTTGCTATGTATCAAGCATCATTCTAAGTGTGTCCCTACATTATTTCATTTTCAAAGAAATTCTATCAAGCAAGTCCAAATATTTTTCACGTAAGAAATAGGCTGAGAGATTACAATATGCCTACTATCTTTGACCTTTAGTTCCAAGTTGAATTCACTCTAAATATTCATACTAGACTTCAAGGAAAAATGAATTCTATGTAGGGCTTAGAGTAGAATCCCGGGGAACTACATGGAATACTGGAGTAGGGTGAGTCAGACCCCGGAACAAGAGAAACTGAACCCGAAGACTAACCAAAATTTGAAAGTTTGCTTTGCTAACCAACCTGAGGCTGTTTCATCTCAAGTTAACCCTAACTATTTAACAATAGAGCTATACTTCATTGTGTTTTCAATGTTAGTTTAGTTTAGAAATATATCACGAAGCTTTTCTTCGGAAGTGTCTCTGGGTGTATTTGAACCATGAACCATTTGGCTGAAGGCCTAACATGTTACCTGTTAAGACTTTAATCTGAAGATGAGTCAGATAGGCAGAATGAAATAGGAGGGGAACCTAAATACATATCCTGCAAGAGCATGGAGAGCTTGGGGGATGGAGTAGAAAGGTGGGGTTCTCGGGAGATGACTTTAGTAGGTATTTCTCATGTGGACTACTCTGAGAAGAAAGCATAATTTGAAGATATCAAGTTGACTCAGACACTCAAGTATATTTTCTTTAGAGCTAGGCAATGTACACAAAAGTATGTCTGTGTACTTCTATAATGTCAGTACTCAACTTTGGTTTCCTTGTTAGGAGCTGGACTGCCTAAATTAAAAGGCGTATCCATAGCAATGAAGGGTTGAGGAAAGGGTCTGGTGACCATGCCTGACTCCCCAAAGGGGAAAAAGAAGCTGACTTCACATCCACACAAAGTTGATTTCTGGTGGGTGGAAATCAGACATGCTTCCACCTTCCAAATGTGTTGACCCTGCTCTGACACCTGTCTCACCTCCCAGTCTCCCTTCCCAAGATACTCTACTCTCTGCCGTGATAGTGTGCACCCTGTCTGTGCTTGACAGAATTCAATAAAATACCCATGGTTGTGGGATTTATTGGGGAAACAAAAAGGTTACATGTCAGGGTCAGAAATATTAAGGTTTGTCTGCAATATTTTTTTTTCTAAGCCATGCCCCATAGTTGTAAGTCTCTCTCTGGCCCTCAACTTTTCTGTCTTGTGGCCTGTTGGTCTCTGCTCTGGTCTCAGGATAGCATTGCAAAGCTCCTGGAGTACTGATATATCCCACAGGGTACCCCACTCTGCAAGCCAGCCACTTGCCCAAAGAGATGTAGCTTTATTCATTCTTGGGCCGGCAGGAGGCCTACTGCTCTGTCTCATGCAGTGCCACTAAGGCTTCTCCATGCAGAAGTCTCAGATACATTTTGCTCCTCTGCCACGGGGCTCAAAAGATTCTTTCTTCCTGCTTCTGATGTGACTCACCTTATACTCAGGCAGATGACAAAACTGACTGATTCCCTCCTCAGAGCCCTTCATACTTTCCTGGAATGTTTCCACCTGGTCATTTGGTGCTTGTTACAATGACTACGGATAGAAGATTAATAGCAATTAATTTCCCTTCACTCCAAGGTACCACTGGTACCTACTAACAAAGCACATAGACCAGAGTCCAGTGTATAGTCCGTTTTCAGATAAAAAAATATATATAATTAGCTATGATAAGTTATGAATACTTCAGGAGATTTCAACAAAAGAAAACAAACAAACCGCATAACCATAATGAAATGATTTATTATTAAATCCTCACTGTGTTTAAAGCATATACCAAGACCTTTCAGGAGTCATTTTATTCCGTCCTTTACATGTTAGTTTTAAAAATAATTATTTACAAAAAATGTAAAACTGAGACCAAGAGAGCAATATATATGTGTGTGGTAGAGCACCCGCTGAGAACAGCACAAGGGTACTAGTCCGTGTTAGTGGCCTTTTGGATAAGATGATGTTTAATATTTCCTTTGTTGAATTTTAGAAATTGTATTCTGCTTGCTTGTTTATATTCATTTAAAGTGATCTCTCCAGAGATTACCACTAGAGTTTCTGTGTTAGAAATGTCTCCAATGGTTCCCAACTGTGATTTGAGTTAATTCTTCAGTAGCGAGTTTGGTCTCTAATATTGGCCTAATCTGTAATTACACTTTTCCCCAAAGTCATCCCTTATTCAGGCAGCTTTGGTTGAAGGCTTCTGTTATTTCTCGCTTTCTCTATCCAAAGTCTTCTCTCACATCTGTTCTCCAAGTGCTTGCGCCTTAGAAGGGAAAATTAAAAACAAGACAAACAAATTCAAAAAGAAAACACTCTACTAATTTGGATGAGGTTTTCTGTAGATTTATTTAAAGCCTGGCCTCTAGGGTCCTTTGTGATGTGTCTGAAAGGTGAGTGTTGGGCCTGGGACAGGAAACAGACCACACTGAGGGTCACAGCTGGAAGCACGCTGGCAGTTTTGCATCAGTTCCTGAGGACAGTGAAATAGATGGCAGTGTCTCTTTAATCCATAGCACTAGTACCTTTGCAGGAATCTTTGCTTTGTGGACCTTAGGAACAGAAACAGCTCTTTCTCTGTCTCATTAACTCCCCTCAATATTCAAACATTTCTTTGCTCACTGGCCCATAAGACTTTTACTTTCCTGCGTAAGAAAAAAAAAAAAAAAGGAAGCAGCAGCAGCTTAAGTAAGTAACTTGGCTGTTTTACTGGAAATCATTCAGGGATGCGGGACTCTGAAGACTTGTGTATAAAATAACGTGTTATATTATTTCAAATACTGCATTTACAGAGTTTACAGGGCTGAGGATTAAAGGAATGTGCCGTGACAAATCGGATTTTGAGCAGGATTGCCTCCTCCAAAAGAGATCAGTTGCATTCAAGTAAAGCTTTTGATTTACGAGAATTAGAACTACCCAGGGCATTGTATAGTGCTCCATGTAATGTCAACAGATTACTGTTTCCCGGGGAGCTCCCAGTGGAAGTCCAGCAAAGTCCAGCCACACTTCAGTCTGTAATACTGCAGCATTTGAGCAAGGCCAAGATCTTCAGGCTTCCCCTGGTGCACAGGCACATAACTTTGACAGGAAATAGGGGGTTTGCTAGTAGGTATGAATTGTCTTACTAGGAAATGAGTGGGTATCTTTGCTAAGGGTGAAAGTGTTCCCAGAGAAGACATTAAAATATCTACTTCTTATTTTGTCGTATCTTACACCATCTAACATCTCCCTTCACCCACTTCTCTGCTGTCTGTCCCCCAGGGAGGAAGTTATATGTAAATTGTAAAAGGCTCATTGGGGAGGGGAGAGTGGGGAGGGAGGAGAAAAATGAGCTGATACCAAGGGCTCAAGTAGAAAGCAAATGTTTTGAGAATGATGATGGCGACATATATACAAATGTACTTGACACATGGATGTATGTATGGATTGTGATAAGAGTTGTATGAGCCCTCCATAAAATTATTAAAAAAGAAAATTAACCTCAACTACATCATTTAATCATATAAAATTATAATTTTTCAACTTAACATTTAGTTGTCACATATATAATTGTTCAGTGGTTACACATTTTAAAAAATATTGTAAATAGAATTTTTCCACCTTGAAAAAACATCTACGGGGAACTGTAAAAACAACCTTTCCTATCTTTGAGAAAACATTGAAGCTTTCTCCTTTTATTGTCCCTTTATAATATATAGAGTGATTACCTTCTTTTTAACCACTGGAATTTGGATGTTTTCCTAAATGATTGTCATTGGATTTCAAGTGGGCTTCGACTCAAGAGGTCGTTGTGCGAACAGAGCAGGGCTACTGCGTGGTGTCAGGAAAGGTGTGCATCAAGGTTGTGTCTTCGCACCATACTTGGTCAGTCATTATGTTCAGCAAATAATCAAAGAAGCTGGATCATATGATGGATTCAACACTTAAGAGATCAAACGATGTGTCGCATTAGGTAAATCTTCTGCGTAAGACATCTTTTTAGAGTACTGAAGAGAAATGATGTTACTTTGAGGACTCGGGTTTGCCTGATCCAAGCCATGGTATTCTCCATTGCATGACAGTATGTGAAAGTCAGACATTGAATATGAAAGACCATAGAGGAAAAGATGCACTTGGATTGTGGTGCTGGAGAAGAATATTGAGAGTACCATGGACTACTAAATGGACAACCGATCTGTGTTGGAAGAAGTAAGGCCAGAGAGTTCATTTGAGGCAAGGATGGCAAGACTGCATCTTACGTACACTGGACATGTTGTCAGGAGAGACCAGTGTTGGAGAAGTACATCATGTTCGGCAGAGTGGAGGGGTGCTGTATACAAGGAAGGCCCTCAGTGGGATGGAGTGACACAGTGGCTGCATCAATGGGCTCAGGCATAGGAGTAATTGTTAGGATTAATCAGAATTGTGCAGTGTCTCGTTCTCTTGTTCAGATGGTCACTATGGGTTGGAGCCAACTACTCCATGGCACCTAAAAACAATAGCATGAACTCTCAAAAGAACAAATGGACCTGTCTTGGGAAAGATCAAGTCAGAATGCCTCTTGGCAGCAAGGATGATGAGACTTCACCTCATGTATTTTGGTCACGTCATGAGACACCATTTCCTGGAGAAAAGTATCATTCTTAACAAAGTAGGGTACAGCAAATATCAGGATACCCTTTGACAAGATGTCTTGCCACAATGGCTATATTGATAGGCTCAAATATGGAAAAAATGTGGAGAGAATGGCACTGTGCTGACAGTGGGTCATTTTGTTGTACATTTGGTCTCTATGAGTCACAACTGGCTTGATGGTACTTAAAAAGAACAACTTATTGAAGGTTGTATTTTGTTTTCTTGTTGGTGCACTGTTTTCGTTTTCTTCACCTTCAACCTGAACTTCCATATCAGCAATTGATGGTCTGTTCCACAGTCAAATCCTAGCCTTGTTTCGGCTGAAGCTATGAAGCTTCTCCATTGTCTTTCCCAGAGATATAATCTGTTTGATTCTTCTCTATTCCATTTGGTGAAGTCCATGTGTAGAATCACCATTTATGTTGTTGAAAAAAGTATGTTCAATGAAGAAGTCTTTGGTCTTGCAAAACTCTATCACGTAATCTCTACCTTTCTTTCACCCAGGTCATATTTTCCAACAATTGGTTTTTCCTTTGTTTTCCACTTTCATATCCCAACCATCAGTCATTATCAAATCATCTTTTTGTCAGTTTGATCTATTTCAGCCTGAAGAAATTGGTAGATTTCTTTGGTTATTTCATTGCTAGCATTAGTAGTTAGTGTGCAGATCTTAATATGGTTGTATTGCCTGGATTTCCTGTGTGTGGATAGATATCATCCTGTCGCAGAAGCACGTAAGCCAGCATAGTGCAATAAACTGACATAGAGCCTTCAGTACTGCTTTTCCTTTCAGGTCTTGAGACATGCTGAGCAGATCCTTCCATTTTGGTGTGCTAACTCTAAATCTTTTCATGTTTCATAATAATGCTTTACTTTGAGACTTTCTCTTCAGCACTTTTATGCCGTAATTGCTTTCATTAGTTTTGGTTTTCTCAATTCAAGAGCTGTTTCAGAATCCCTTCTGATACCCATTTTGGTCTTTCATTTTTTTCTTGTATTTTTAAGTACCTTTTGCTTTCTTCATGTGTGATGTCCTTAATTTGACCCCACAATTCCTCTTCAGTCATTACTTTTTCACATGCCAAATCTGCTTCTGAGATGGTGTGTCTAAATTCAGGTAGGGTATAATATTTTAATTCTAATTGACTTTTAAAAATTTGCTTCCATGTCATCCTGAACTTGCTTATGAGCAGATAATGGTCTGTTTCACTTAAGCTTGGCCTTATTGTGGTCAGTGATAGAGTTCCATACTCTTTTCTCACAGATGTAGTCAATTTGATCTCAATGGATTTTGTCTGATTGGGTTCATATGTACAGTCATTTTTTTACATTGTTGGAAAAGGCAAGTATGTGAATTCAAAACTGTCATTCAAATTTCCACCTTCATATCTATTGCCAGGTAATGGGTTGTTTTTTTCTTTTTGCAACTACTTACCCTTCCTATTAATTTATAATTTATAAATACCAGTAATTATCAAAGCAATTGTTTGTGTTTTTAATCAAATTCAAACTGGAGAAGTTGGGAGATTTCTTCAATATCTTCATTAGTGAGTTTAATAGTGGTACATAAATTTGAATACAGTTGTATTAACCTGACTTATACTCATATAGATATTGCTCTATCACGACACTTCAAATTGATACTTCAAATTGATCTTGAAATATATTTTGGTGAAGAATGGAAGAACGTGGGGCTGATATTCTCGTATGTTTCAGTCCAGGCATAAGAAACAGTGTGACTTCAGTTCAAAGTGACCACTCCAGTCTTTCTCAGTGTCCTCAGGCTCACGAAATAGAACTTTCTGTGGTTCGTTTTCTTTTTCACAACCCAATTTCCATAAATTTAGACTTTATTTTTTCTACTTTCACATTACAAGTGGGATGTTTGCAACTGTTTCCCCTCATCTTGAGTTGGGACCTGTGATAGCGTGGCTAGGTCAGGATTCTCGTAGATTGTTGAGGCCTCCCACATGTGGTCTAGGGTTAGATGTGGTCTCACATATCCAATCAAACAGCCAAGCAGTTTTGGGAGGAACCATTGTGGGCAGAAGGCGGCTCTATACCCAAGCCACAGCCAGTGACGTTTCCTTCTGGTGTGGCCTACTTAATATGTAAGTTGACACTGTGGCAAAGCTAGCTTGCGCCTTATTAATTTGTATCCTCCATCTGTCTCACCAACCTCTGGTTCTTTGGACTTGAGCCCAAAGCTTGGGAATGACCTGCTGAACCTTAGAGCCACTAGAATCTGCCTTCAGTCCTGTGGAACTTGGATTCATCCACATCTGGATCCAACAGCCATGATTTTTGTGTGCTGTTTTCCTGCTGCTTGGTTCATCAGCCCCAGCAGAATAGAGTCCAGCTTAACATCTGGCCTGAGAAATTGAAAAAGATTCATTTTACTGGCTTCTATAAGTATGTGAGGCATTTTCTTGATATACATTTATGTGTGTGGTAACAATTTCTTTTAGAAGA
This sequence comes from Tenrec ecaudatus, assembly GCF_050624435.1. Lineage (NCBI taxonomy): Eukaryota > Metazoa > Chordata > Mammalia > Afrosoricida > Tenrecidae > Tenrec > Tenrec ecaudatus. The sequence goes on along the minus strand of NW_027459229.1, from coordinate 79,629 downwards.
ATTCTTTGGAGATTAATGATGTCCCCAATTTCCAAGATGGCCATCTTCCATGATGCTATTCGGCTCCATTCTCTCCTGTTCTTCCCTTGGGTGTATTCCCTTGTGTTCGTGGGTTTTGAAAATCACTATAACGCCCCACAAATGCACACCATTTTGTGGAACTGTCTCACACTGTGAAAGGTAGTGCTCAGTCCCAAAGTCAAAGGTTGGGCAGGTCTAATCCAAGTGCAGGATCCAGAGCAGAAGCCAAACATTTCCAAAAGTCACAGCAGGTCTTCTTGTATCTGCCATGACTGAGTCAGAAGGTAGAGGTCTTGTTTTCTAGGTAGGGTTATGTATGTTAGAACCAGCATTTTATGCTCTTCCAAAAATAGTGCCTTAAGTCACAACCCCTACCAAGGTAACAGTCAAAGATGATCCCAAAGAAACAAAGGGTGTGGCCTTTTTCACAACTTCTCCTAAAGGTCTTAAAGATACTCCCAAAGAAATGAAGATCCTAGGACACATCCGTTACTGAAATGGGGTCTTAAAGATAACCCCAAGGAAACAAAGGGTGTGGCCACACCCTAAGGTTAGATCTGAATACCACCCCCCTTCTGTCCATAAACATGATAGAGAATTCTCACTGTAATAGGCCCATAGACGCAGATATATAAAGGTGAGAATCATAATGTATCATGCAAGGAACCATGGCTAAAAAGGCCATATTAATGGACTATAACTCATTGTGTGTGTGTGTGTGTGTGTGTGTCCACACACACTGGTTTTTACGTTCTACAGACCCAGCCTGACACAGTCACCACCAAGTAATGAAGGTCCTGAGACCTTTGTTCTAGTCACACCTTTGTATTTTGAGGAAGCAGCTCTTCATCAATAATATTTAGAGTAGCATGAACTATATCTGACAATGTTCTACCGCTATTCATAAGACTTTCATGGTTAATAGTTAAGAAGTAGATTACATTTTATATCTGCCTTGTCGGTCTGTTCTTGAGTCTATTTGTAAACTCAGTTGAACTCTGATCCTCATGGGTGACCCTGTGGCAATAGGAAACACTAGTCACCTATCTTCTGTTTTCACTTCAACATGGAATTCACCAGGGTAAGGCAAACTGACAGATGAGGCATGGTTGCAAGTTAGCAATTTAAAATATGTTGTCTATTACAGGTGATGACATCATTCTGTTTTACTTCTATTGAAAAATTAGCGAAACAATTAGAATTGACCACACTCTCTCACCACTAAGAGCAGAGATTGTGGTTAAATGTAGGATTAATTTTTTTTAATTAAAGATCATTTTATCATTATGAAATATAACATCAGAGTCTAGGATGATACTTTATTTTTGACTGATGTGCTAAAATAGTAGATACAATGATACCAAACAAGAGTAGATGTGCTATTGCTGCTATAGAATTTATAGAAGATGAATGGAAAACTCGTGATATGACTCTTGCACAACTAAGCACAATCAGACACTTGAAATGGCAGGCGAATTGACTGCCAACATAGTTTCCATTAGAGAACTCTTGCCACAGGATGAGTTCCTAGTCTGTTTCATTGGATTGATAGATGGTCTATTCATTTTCAAAAGTTAATTAGGAAGAGTTCCCATGAGAGAATGTGGAGAGGTTTCAATGTGTTTCGTGCATCTGAACATTCTAGAATACTCATAGACAACATATGTGACTTTCACGTGAGGTGTGCTGCCTGTGTGAGAACTCTGGAGGTGATAACAAGGTGGCAATTGCTTTGCAAAATATAATCACCTGGTTATGGATTTTGATTGACCCGTAATTCCAGAGTTTTCTGGGGTCAAGGGAAGGGAAGAATTTCCTTTAGTCTACATATCCCCAAAACATGATCGACTAGTTTGTAATTACCTGAGGTTTAGTTCAGTGGTCACGCTCAGAGAACGGAGACTGGAGGTATATCACCAATGAGCAAAATTAAAAAAAAAATTTTCAAATGATCAAAAGAAAGAGAAATCAATCTGTCTCTTCAGGGAACACTCACTGAATCCACAATGTAAAATAATCCATGAAAGTAAAACATTAACTGTCAACATACATTAAAAGAATTCCATTTTGGAATAATGAGTGAAAGATATAAAATTAAAGTTAAGGATGCTGAACAAAATAGCCTGATATAATGGCATTGTAAGTATGTCCTACTGAGTATGGAAAGGGAGAGAAAGGAACTTTATAAATGAGAAAGTCCATGACAAAAATAAAAAAAATCAACAAGTCAATGAGAACAACTGTATAGAAGGGCCGTTAGAGTAATTTTCAAGGCTAGAATACTAGGAAGCAATGATAGAAAAAATGCACAAACGAGACATTAAACACCACAGAAAACAGAAAGAGAGATTCTAGTCTATGAAACTAATAGATGTGTAATTGGAGTTCCAGAAAAAATCTAGAGAGCAACGGGGCAGAGGGAATTCTTGAGAAGATGCTAGCTGCAAATTTTACACAATAGAAAAAAGATTCCTATCTATACGTTCAAGATGTCCAAAAAAATTCAAGATTTATAATTAGAGCGAGAGACATATCTAGGTATATCCTACTGAAACTGCAGTACACCCAATACAAATGAAGATCTTAGAGGCAGCCAGAAATTAAAGAGTGATAATCTCTGTTAATAATAAAAATGGTACGAGATGAAAGTAGGATGTTATCATTGCTATTCTGAAAGGAAATCTAGTGAATATATACGTTGAGAAGTTACATTTCAAGAGTGTCAGTAAATAAAACACATTTTCCCGACAAACAAATAATTGAGTTTGTCATCCACAAACCTTGTCTAATGAAAATGTCAAAGAATGTTCCAGTAGAGAATATTAATGTCAGTTGGTTTCTGGATCTTTATAACAGGGAACCCTTGCCTTACTGCCATCAGAATGAACATATCACTTTATTTCCCAATACAATGTGAGTGGAAGTGACATAAAATAATTCTGATCAGAAATTTTAAAGCTATTGTCCCAGATAGGGGTTACTTCTACAACCTAGATTCTAAAATAAAGAATGCATTGAATGGGTCTATGGTAACTCTACTATGAACATAGATTTGAGAAAGTAATAAACCTTTATTGTATGCCAGTAGAATTTTGGAATCATTTGTTATTGCAGTATAATTTGGCTTACGTTATTGATACAGATGTCATTCAGACTGGAGGAAAATGATCCCAGATGGAAAGTCTTAAATACAAGATGGAATGACAAAGGGGAAAAAAATAATTCTATCAACTGTGGCATAACATCAATTGTCTTAAAGAACAATAATTATGTAGTATAAAATTTCCAATAAAAGAAAAAAACTGGCAGTTATTTTATATATGTAAATGGGATTATAGCATTTTAAGGTCTTTCATAAACAAATAATTATGAATCTAAAAGATGTGATTTAAAAAGTATTATGAAATAAGGAAAGGCATAAAAAAGAATGAATAATTTTTCAATATGAGAAATAAAAAGCTTATCAGTACAGATATTGTGTGTGGTAGTTAGAATTTATGTCAAATTGCATTTACCATATATACTCAAGTATAAACCAAGCTTTTCAGTCCATTTTAATGCAGTTTTTTGGGTAAAATTAGGTGCCTTGGAAAATATTCGGGTTGGCTTGTGCTCGAGTATATATGGTATGTAGTGATTGAAAACAATCTGCCAGTCAGGTCCTAGCCTGATGATGTTTCCTGGGAGGTGTGACATTTTATAAAAGAGAGGATGGACACTGGTACATATAGGAACTGGAAACACAGGGAATCCAGGGTAGATGATACCTTCAGGACCAGTGGTGTGAGTGGCCATACTGGGAACGTGGAGGGTGGGTGGGTTGGAAAGGGGGACCGAGTTACAAGGATCTACATGTGACCTCCTCCCTGAGGGATGCACAACAGAAACGTGGGTGAAGGGAGACATCAGACAGGGCAAGATATGACAAAATAATAATTTATAAATTATCAAGGGTTCATGAGGGAGCGGGGAGTGGGGTAGGAGGGGAAAAATGAGGAGCTGATGCCAGGGGCTTAAGTGGAGAGCAAATGTTTTGAGAATGATGAGGGCAATGAATGTACAAGTGTGCTTTACACAATTGATGTATGCATGGATTTGTGATAAGAATTGTATGAGCCCCTAATAAAACGATTTAAAAAAAGACATTGGGATTCCTCTTTCTGCCCCTCAGTCTTCCTACTGCTGGGGCTCTGTACCTGCCTTAAGGGGTAGCCCATACCCAACCTTGACAACTGTCAAGCCATGCTATATTTCCACTCAGACTGGATTTACATACCCACACCTACCAATCTATAATCTTCCCACGTCCCACTTCAACTTTTTTTGTCATTGACTGCAGCTATGTGAGTTTGAAGAGGTTTCTTGCTAGCTTCAAACCCAGGCATTTAAGTTGGACTGGGTTGAATTACCTTCCTGATATCAGATTACTTTTTGATATAAAGCTCTTTCCTATACATATATGATTGCCATTGGTTTTGATTCTCTAGAGAATCCAGCCTAACACAAATTCATACCACGGGAATGGGCCTTTAGGGAAATAAATGATGAAGAAGAGTGGAGACTTTCGGACCTCAGCCTCATGGCAATTGGGTGGAATTGGATTTTCCTTCTCCTTCGGATACGCCGAGGAGGTCACATATGGCCACTGTTGTATTCAGTTCATTTTAGGAAAGGCATGGGGATGGAAAATTCTTAGTTGCTCTCTTTGGTGATTCCTGAAATGAAACAAAGGAATGTAACGAATGTTAACTGAAGCTGGGAAAGTATAGCACCATTTGGCTTAATGAGGTAAAAGCTTTGCTGCTTAGACAGAAAGACCTTTAGCAGGTCAGGTTCTGGACCCTAACACCATGTTGCATATGAATAGAATAGTTTCGACAAGAAAGGATTGAATTAGAATATTTTTTAAAGAATTATGTTTAGGATCTGACTATCCTGGGATTATATTTACTTCCCCTTACTTACAGTTATTGACATAATATGATAGAAATGAATATTTGAAATTAATGACCAGAGAGAGGATTTTTGTTTTGTTTTGTTTGGTGCCAAGGTTGAAGGCTTAGAAAAGGTAACCTCCTCTCAGGGCCTTAAGAGCCAAGCTATTTGCGTTTGAAAATTCATGCAACTAGAACTTCAGTTTGGACACTGGAGGAAGAAATAAAAAGTGACTTTTTAAAAAAAATTGAGCAAGTGATTTTCTTGTGACTATACCTAGCTTGGAAAAATCAGTGCCTATCAGCACTCCTCTCTTAGGGCTGACAATTAAAGGGAGCTTGTGGACAGCCAGGGATGCTCGCTAGATGACCTCTTGAGTTCACCTGTGGAGTGGAAGTGGGGGAAACGCCGCAATGGAGAGACAGGTAGAGACCCTATCTTTGGATAGCCAGAAGAGGTCAAATGTGGCCACATGAATCCCGTGGAATGACATAGGGACTAGAGGAGAAATGAGAACTGGCTGCCTGGCCTATGGATTAAGAGTTGTGTGTGCCCTGAGTCTATGATAGGACCTAGCCTGAGGGTGCTGAGGTTGTTGAGAACTTGTGGAGGAGACAGTGGTCTGAAGTGAGGGGCACTTGTGTGGGGAACTCCCTGACTTGATATGGTACCCATTGACCTAGCATGGAAGGGCTAGGACAGAGTGGAGCAGAAGAAGATGTTTGACCATTGCTTGCTGACTTGATGGATGGTCTACTCTAGATTTGACTTTGTTTATGGATGCAAGCACAAGGTTCCAACTGGAGTGAAGATTCTTCACATCAAAGAACACCTTTGTCTTCTCCAGGGCAGGATAGAATGGATAGTGTAGCAATTAGATATCAGAATGGGGGAAAGTAAAGTCATGAAGTGACTGGCTTACACATTTTGATGGGTGGGAAATGTTAATAAGACTAGGATTAAGGTGTAGGTGTTCACAAACCTGCAATAATTAGGCATAGAATATTTTTGTTTTGTTCATTCATGTAATATATTTAAATAGGGATGGTGCATTTTTGTGTGTATGGTTTAGTTTTACCTTGTTAGGCATAAACATGATTTTATCATTAATTGTGTTTAACTATTATGTATGATTAAAGCATTGCTTCCAGGTGTCAGGTTGACAAGAGGTAGTCTGTGGCAGTTAGTTTTCTGTCTACCTGCACTTGTATAGGGGCAGATTCCACCTGGTCAATCAGGTCAAAACCAGATGGTGCCTACTGAGAAGTGTGATATTTTTATAAGAGAGTTACTGGGGACCCCTCCCCCTGTCTGTATTTTCACCTTCCTGCTTGCCCGGTCTCTATGCCTGCCATTAGGAGCAGCCCCATGTGAGCTGCTTGACCCTGAGAGATGTGAGAACCCTTCCATGTTTCTACTCAACTTGGATCCACATAATTACACTCATGAGCATCATGATTATCCTGTGATTGTCCTGAATCCCGCTTCATCCTTCTAGGTCATTGACCTGCAGCTACTTGAATCTGAAGAGGGCTCTGGCTAGCATCAGGCCCGTGTCTGGAACTGCAGTAGGCTGGGGAACCTCTTTTGGATTTAAAGCTTTTATATATACATATATATGTGCATTATGTGTATAAAATGTGAATAAAACCTTCGTATTATTTTAGAACATATACACCCTATTAGGCTGGATTGTCCATGGGGGACATATGTGTCTGTGTGTGTGTGTGTGTGTGTGTGTGTGTGTGTGTGTGTAGAGAGAGAGAGAAGTTTTGTTTGAAAATAATATAAAGGTTTTATTAATATTTTATGCACCTACTTTTGACCTTTTATATAAATGGATACATTCGCAGAAAAATAAACTTGCTGATACTGACCACAGAAACCATTCAGCAGTGGATTTCTGACAAGGTGTCAGACTGGGTAGACATGCTTCCCAGACCGTGTATTGCAGAGAGAGGCGAGACTAACTGAAGAAGTTAGGGATGATGCTTCCGGAGCCCTGAGCTTCAGAAGAAAGGATAGAGAAGTGGTGTGAAGACCAATGAGCAGAAGAAGCTGAACTAAATGGCGCGTCAGAAGACCTAAGGAACAGGTGAATTGTCAGCTGGCAAGACACCACATGGCTACTTTGAACTCATGCCAGTCATGTTCTGACAGAGATAGCAACCTGGTAATCCACTTTGCCCACAGCATGAGTGCACAAATCAGCGGGTGGGGACCAGAAAAATGCATGTTTCCGCTTGTTTCCCAAACCCTTCTGAGGACCACAAACCAGGCCAGCCAATACCACCAGTGCCTGAGAGTCGGTGGTAAGGTGCTGTTCAGTTTGACCTATGAAGGCCTGGTAGAGGTGGGACAAATAAAGGGTCCAGATTCGAAAGCCAAAAATGTTCAAAAGTCATGGCAGGCCTTCTTACTTCTACCGAAGTTCAGTCCGGATCTAGAGGTCTGGCGTTCCAGGTGAGGTAATATGTCTTAGAACTCCTTGGTAGCCCCATTAACTACAAGGACAACAATGGGTGTGGATGGGTTTTCGCCCTGTATTAAGGTGGGTTCTTAAAGATGCCATCAAGGAAACAAAGTAAGAAAAAGAGCAATGAAAAGTTAAAGACATTCTTAGAAACTCGTTTAAAATGAAGAATTTTAAAAGGCTAAGAGTTTTGTTGTAAATTTTTCTCTGTCTAGAGCCTCAAATTAAGAATGGAGTGTGATAATTGAATAAGGTCAAGAAGAAAGTGACTTAATTTGCAGTTATGAAAGCAGTAGGGACAGGCATCTTGTCAGTGAGTGTGTTAATCACGACGATAATCTAGTAGCGATGCTTGGCTGTAAAATTGCTTTCTTTCCAAGTCTTTAATATGTATAACATATAGAAGCCTAGGGAAGCATTAATTTGACTCTATTTATAATCTGAGGTGGCAGGTGGGGGTAAAACATAATATATTAATTTACTACTCTTTGATGGTTCTTTTACATACGTTAAAATATTTCATTGTTAAAACATCTCCATGAAGGAGGTATTAATATGCTTTTACTTGTAATTACAAAATTGAGACTAAAGAAACAAGTGAATTGTTCAAAGCCTAACAGTTATTAAGGTTATGGACAAAGATTTAAATTTAGTTACTTCTGATTCTGAAGTTGGTGTAGCTGCCTCTATGTACGTGTCTCCTACTGTTATGTTCATTTATGAATCATTACTTCTAAATAAATAAAAACAGCATAGCATAGCACTGCTTTATATTGTCCAGATTCAAAACTTTACATAGAAATCACAACTATAGTTCATTAATCTATTCCTTAGTTCTTAATTCTTTTGTTTCTGCCACAAAAGTGTAAAAGTGAGGTAGTAACTACAAGGGGACTGGGACATAACTTTGATAGCCTTAAGTTTCAATTGTATTTTTTCAATAGTAAGATAATGGGAATCAGGGGGAGTTTAGCATTGGTGAAGATTACAGAATCAGGCACTTATTATTCTTGTAATTCAGATATATCTGGCTTATCTGATTACTCTAGTTTTCTTTTATGCCCTGTACAGAATGAGGCAAGCCAAGACCTCAGTGACTCTCTTGTAAAACAAAAAAGTGTATTTTCCATATTGGGTTCTTGTAAGCAACTGATATCATCTGCAGTAATATACAACTTATGAATTTGAGTTTGAAATTGTTTTCTGGAGAAAATATTGTACCAGAAGTATGGAGTTTTACTATTTTTTTACAGTTTTATTTACATCAGCACTCTGTGATGGGTTTATACATTTTATAAAGTCACTAGGCTGTGAGGTTCTATTTGGTATATATAATTTCAATTGTTATTAAAATTATTTCCTGAGTTTCCTAGATAACTATGTCCCCTTCTGTGACTAATCCTATACATAAACTTCATATTTCCAGATTCCTATAATTTCCTTTGAACAAATATTAGGATGTAACATATTTTATTTCTTTTGAGTCATCTACCAACTGTAAAAGTCTACCAATTGTAACAATCTTTCTTATATATTTTCTTGAATTTATATTTCTCAATCAAGCAAATCAACGTGTATGTTAATTGTTTACCAAATACAGCAGAAAATGGATATTTCATGTTTGGCAGTTGCTGATTATTTGACTAAGAGAACCCTTTGCCACAGAAAATGAAATCAAGAGGAGGAACCCTGCCTGGTATGCCCAATAATCCAATCTCTGGACACACGTCTTTACGAGAAAGTATATTTATTTCAAACTGCTAAGCAAGGAGTTGGGAGAGGGCAGTTCCTGAGATCTTTGTGAATAACTGGGTGTGTTGGACCAGAGAAACAAATCCAGAGACACTCACATGTGTGTAAGACAGAGCTTTATATCAAAGGGTAATTGTACACCGAGAAAACATCCTAGCCATTCCAGATCAAGTCCATAAATCGAATATTAGCTCATATGTCTGATACTCGTCCATAAACTTCTCTTCAGACTCACATTGCTACTTGCAGTGATGCCGAGTGCAGGCAGGTCCCAGGCCAGTGGGTGACGACTCTTGTGGATGCGGTGCCAGTGTGTCTCTGCAGGTCTCCATTGGATGGCTCACTCAGATTTCAGCTTAACTGCACATGGCTTGTTCACAGGAAGATGAGGGCAGAGAGGAAGAGAGGGCGTTCCCAGAATCCTCATGAGAAGGTCACTTCATTTGGTTGTGACCTTCTCATGAGGATTCTATCAAGGTGACATGAAATTATGTAACTACCATACTGGGCTTTGGCACTCTTGTGGGCTGGTCAAAATGGGAAGCTGTACGTGGTCAGACATCCTTTTTCTAGAAATCTCTGTGTTATGCATTGAGGTGACAGGGAGGATTGAGACCTTGGGGTGTCATGGTTATGCATTGGCTGCTAAACCACAAGCTCTGAGGTTACCTGCTAGAAAAAGGGTTACCTGCTGTCTGTTCCCATCGAGAGTTATAATCGCAGATACTCATAAGGGGAGTTCTCTGCCCTGTCCTATCAGGTCACTCTGAGTTGCCATTGACTCCATGGCAGGTGAGTTTGAGGATTTCTTTCTTTTTTTGGGGGGGGAACATGTGTGTTCTGGTGTTGGCTAAGAATCTTGAAAGTACCATAGACCGCCAAAGAAGAAACAGACCTGTTTTGCATGAAATACAGCCAGAATGCTCCTTAGAGGCAAGGATGGATAGACTTCATCTCACATACTTGGATATGTTTGTGAGAGAAGTCCTCTGAGAAAGGCATAAGTCTTGATATAAAGACAATGAAACAGACTGACACATGGCTGCAGCCAGGGCTCAAACAATTGTGGGGATGGCACAGGACCAGGTGGTGTTTCTGTGGTCCGTATGTTTGCTATGAATCAGAAGTGTCCGGGTGGTCCCTAAGAACAACAACAGGGACCATGTGTAGCAGTGGCACACCTTGTGTCCCCCAAATACCAGTCTAACTCTATTGGTGGTGGATTTTATACTGGATGTATACGTTAAGGTCATTTATAAGACATGGCCAGATGAGACTGTAGAGGTGGATAAGTTCCAAGTCTGTGGGTGAGATGTCAGTGTGGTACCGTATATACTCATGTATAAACTGAGTGTTCCAGCACATTTTAAATGCGGTTTTAATGGTAAAATTAGGTGCCTTGGCTGATATTTGGGTCGGCTTATACTCGAGTATATACGGTAGGGACATTATCTGCTGTCAGTTTGGGACTTGAGAGGATTAAGAGTGAAGGGGTGGGACTAGTTTGTCAATCAGGTCATAGCCAATGAGGCCTCTGTGGGCATGGCCTTTTCCTAAGGATTCTGGGAACCCCTGTATTTCTTCCCTGGAGGCAGGAGACACACTTTCTCTCTGCTCACTCCTTTGGAGACTCTCTCTTGGCTCACTCCCTGAGAGACTCTCTGCTGTCAAGGCTGACTTCCTGTGAGACATCCCTGAGGATAAGCCACATGGACCTACTCTGATGCAGCCCTGGTGCAGGAGAACCCATGTGAAGACCCCTGCCAGCGCTGAGATGCTCACACCACCCCTGGATCCAAAGACTTTCTACCCACTGGCCTGTGATCATCCTGCATTCGGCATCATTGCATGTGTTTTGTGAGTTAGAAGAAGACTTTATAGCTTGGTTTTGGACATATGGGCTAATATCGAACTTATGGACTTTTTCCGGACAGGGCTGGGATATTTTCTCAATGTTCAATTCCTCTTGTATATAAACCTCTTTCTTATATGCATTTGAGTTTCTATGGCTTTGTCTCTCTAGTCTACCCAGACTAACACAGTCAGGTTGTAGTCTTCTGCTGATTCACACATCTGAAAGCCTACGATCAGCAGGTCAAAGAGCAGACTTTGGTCTGCAGGTGTGGACGAATCCAAGATTGAAAGGTGGATGACTGGGTACTGATTTCTCCCATAATTGTTAGGCATTACAGAAAAGCTCTGGCTCAAAACCAAAGAACTGTTTATTAATGAGCCAAAATCAGGACCCAGATCCAACAAGAACTAAGCAAACTCTCCCACGTGTCTACTTACGTTGGGTACAGGCCAGAGACTTGACATCTCTTCAGAGAGGATTTCTATTTTACTGTCAAAACACACATTCATGACCTGGCAGAGCTGATATAAAACCTTAACTGTCACACTGTGCCTAATGGTGGTTATTGAAAATCTTGAAAGCGATTTCTACAAGTTGAGATTTCTTCATACTAAGTCCCCTTCTACTACAATTCTGAAGGCCTGATCTTGATTCAACTTTAATAAGTGGTGCTTGTGATATATTTCCTGAATAACTAAAATATACCAGAATTTTCTGGATGCATTCCAAGGGGTTTAATTCTTTACTTGTTTGATTACCCATTCTTTAAGCAGCACACATTTAATCAAAGCTAGGTCAAAACCAGAAAACAAGAATTATTTCCAAATATAGAACCTGATCAGGACTCAAGCCACGTCTGTCTGGGGTGAAAGAGATAATGGATATCCTTCTTGGGCTCCAACTCAAAAATGGGTTCAAGGAGATGTCTATAGTCTAGTCAAGGATAAATCTCCAATGTATCACATAAATGGTGGGATTCAAGTAAACTAACAATTAGTGCACTGCCCTAATGACTTTTAATTATACAAAATCTATTTAATGAAAGATAGTTCATTATTTCATACAGTTAATACTTACATAAGAACAATAAAAGAGGCACACAGAGCTAGGTTGTTATAAAATTTTGAAAGTATTATTGAAAAATATTAAATAGTACCTGACAAATAATTAAATTGTAATTTAAGATATTTTCATATTGCTTCTTTAATAGCGTCCTCATTTGCAATATTCTTCACTTTTATACAACCATCATCAGCTGTGTGATTTATCCTTAACCGTCTTTTCACTGTAGAGATAGGGTTCCATTCCGTTAATGGTAGGCCAATTAGACAATAGTCGTTTTAATTGATATACTATAAACAGGCAACTTCTGTTTTCTAAACATTATGTTCATCTTCGAAAAGCTACCTGTTTCTGCTGAGCTCACAGCAATTATTGTGACAATATATTTTGCTCTGTGAACCCTTTCAGGAATTGCATAATTCCCTCACAATGTCTCATGGGAATTAGAGGTGTAACATAATGCTGAAATGAAGGACCACGTGTCGCCCTCTGGTTGGTTTGTTTCTCTTTATGCTACATGTTTGCTGAAGTAAGAAACACAAGGGAATAAAAAATGCAGCATTTTATCAAAAGCATAATGAGTTTTATACAATGAATAAACAAATGTTACAAGCATAGTTCTGTCTATTTTTTATAAGTATGGATGGAATGAGCAGAAGGAGAAAATAAATGTGTGATTTCCGCATCGAGTGACAGATTACAAGTTTTTCTCTTCGAGAGACCCCTGATCGCACATGCCATTTAAAAACCAGTTCCACAACTCAACGGCAGCAACAAATGGGGACTGGTCCTCCTGGAGTGGTGTGGACTGGCTGAATGAACTACATCCCTGGCATCACAGTCACGTCTTTTGCAGCACCATGAATCCCTATGAGATTTTAAATGGGTGACTCTTAAGACAAAATGACTTACCCAAATGTGGTAGTTATATCATCTGGTGTCAGTTTGAGACTTGAGAGGATTAAGAGTGAAGGGGTGGAGTCTAGTCTGTCCGTCAATTGGATCATAGCCAATGAGGCCTCTGTGTGGGCATGACCTTCCCCTGAGAATTCTAGGAACTCCTGTGTTTCCTTCTTGGAGGCGGGAGACTTTCTCTCGCTACTCACTCCCTTGGAGATACTCTACTGAGAAGATGCATGGTGATACACCCTGGGAATTGAAGAAGCCAAATGGACCTACCCTGATGCTGCCTTGGGAAATGGAGGAGCTACGTGGAGACCCCGCCAGCGCTGAGATGCTTGCAATGCTACTGGATTCAAAGACTTTCTATCCACTGGCCTGTGATCATCATGCATCCGACATCATTGCATGTGTTTTGTGAGTTTGAAAAGGATTTTATAGATTGGTATTGGGCAATATGGACTAATATCAGACTTATGGACTTGGACTGAACTGAGTTGGGATACTTTCTCAATGTCTAATTACCCTTTATATAAAACTCACTCTTATACACATACGAGTTTCTATGGATTTGTTTTTCTAGTCAACCCAGACTGACACACCAAAAGTCATCTTTATTCAGGCTAGTTTTGGATTCTCAAAACATGTTGTGTTTCAGACTGTAGACTGCCTCATTTTCAGATGGAAAACTCACCTGTTTCTCCTGAACAGAGGGATGACTTACTTTTCACACTATGATTTGGTATGCATGTATTGATCTTGTCCCATGTTCAGAAAAATGGCATCTTGCATGATCAGTAGGGAAGTTTTCATAGGGGATATATCTTAAAGTCATCGTTAAAACATAGCTCGTTCCAACTGTGCAGGCTTGCTGGGCAAGGAATGGATAGAGCCAATTTGAGCTGGTCCTAATAAGCCACTGTTTCACCAAACAACTTGGATAAAGTGAGTTTAAACCTATCTGAGCTGGCTTCACTGTCAAGTTGATTGCAACTGATAGCGACCTTACAGGACAGAGTAAAACTGTCCCCTAGGGTGTCCTATGCTGTAAACCTTTAGGGAAACATGATACCACCTTTTCCACCTGTGGAATAGCTGGTAGATAGGAACTTCCAACCTTTCTTTTGGTTAGCAGTCATGTGCACCAGTTCTCAGTGGCTAAATGTTAGAAGTAGATGCAAGAAGCTTGAAGGATTTTTTTCCCTAAGTCCCTAGGTATTTTTTAAATGTTACTTTAGAACTTATGCTATAGTTAAAATTTCTAGTTTATCTTCATAATTCCTACTTTATTAACTCTTGTTCTAAAAAGGCAACTATCATGGAGAGAGTATTGCTCACTTTCTTTAGGGCATAAAGATATAAATCAAAAATGATTCTCAAGAGAAAATGTTAATTCTCATACTTATTAAGGCATGGCTTAATGTTTATATCACTTGAGTATTTTGTATTAGATTTTAGTGGCAAAATATGACAAATATTTTCATGAATAAATTAAAAATATATAATATTTACTAGCGAATGCTTGCTTATATAGAATATTTACATAATAAGGTAAATGCATATTTAACATGTTTAAAAGCTTTCAATTGCATGCAGAATTTATAAGTAGATCCAATATGTTCGGTGGTTTAATGACAACATATGGTAAGTACAATGTCATTGAGGTTGTCATTTCTTAGCAGTTTTACTGCCACATAATTCACGTGTCACACAGTTTAATAATTCAATCATATTAAAGAATAGTGGTGTAATCACCACCACAATCAATTCAGAACATTTTCTTCTTTCTTGTATTCATCGTTGTTAGGCCCCACATTCCCACTGACCCTCCCGCCATGGCCCTACATAATTATTAATGTAGTTACTCTCTCTATAGATTTACCTGTCCTGGGTTTTATATACAGAAAATCATACAAAATAAAAATAAAAGACAAACAATAACAAATGCAAACAACCATGACAAAAGAGGGAAAAATTTTGATCCAAAAAAGCAGAAACCATTAAAAACTGAAACAACCTTAAAATGGGTCAAAAGGGAGATCAAATGATAAAGTGTTACGTTTAACTTAACTACATCTACAATAATTGACTTTAGGTTCTATGTGTCTGATAATAAGGCTATGGTCAGCGGGTTTTCATAGAAGGCTTAATCCTTGCAAATGGATTTTGGCATCCAATGTCATCCATAATCTTCTGCAACTGGGTAGTCAGAATTTAAGCTCTTATATCTCCCTGCCTCTGGATTTCAATATTATTATTTGTAACCCTTGGATCACACAGCCTGGTGTACACCTTCCATGTGGATTTAGTTTGTCTTTCACTTAGATTTTTTGTTTTAAAACAAGCCTTTAAGACCTCAGATGCTGTTCTTTCTGATAGCTGGGCACCATTTGCTTTCTTCCTCACACTTTTCTGTAGCACCCACATCTTCAGTGATTCCTTCTTGAGGGTGGTATCCAGTAAGGCAATGTCATAAAAATGGATTGTTCTTAGATTAGGGCTAGAATTAAGAGAGAACCGCAAGTACATTCATATAACTATGGTTTATATGTATATATATCTGGTTCATTGTAGAGATATCATTTTATAATTGAGAACAATTATAAATCATCCACATGGGGCATAAAGCAATTCTATTGAAAGTGTCATTAATTTAGCCACTGATATAGAATATAAAGCACTGTTGAGAAAGGAAATTTTACATGTACAGGCCTGCCTTTCATACCGCAATACATGAATTGTTGACTTGTACCGATTAAAAGCATGAGTTACGGGACACAACCAATAACTGTTGGATAAAGGGCAAAGTTTTCAATAACACCCATTTGCAAGAGCAGAACCCAGCCTGCCAGACTAACACATCATAAAAAAACAAAGAAAGTACAACAATAGTAAATACATGGTGATTCCAGACTGCCTTCCTGGAGCACCTTCAAAACAAGCAAGGGATCCTAACTAAAGTTCAGTGAGCAGCAATTCCAAATTCTTGAGCTAGTGGTCTGCTTCTTACACTAAGGCAGTCCAGCCTTCAACCTAGGGAGGATGTCAGGTTCTTCAATGTACTACAGGTTATTTTAAGTGAAAGCTCAGTTCGCTTAGTGGATTTCCCCATTGAGTCCTTCTGGTGTGGCCCATCAAGGATGCTGTGAGCCTGGAAAGAACAGACTCTAGAGTCCTACTTGTCTATAACATTCAACTTGGGTCTCCAAGGTTTGGAGAAAAACTAGATGGAAAGTGTCCCATTGGTTATATAATACTGGGTAAATTCTCCCCTTGGGGTTCTATATAATCATTGTTACGCATTTTTCACAATGTCAGGTGGTCCCACCCAGTCTTTGCACCAACAGAATTGTAATCACCTTCTCTGAGACAGACTTGTCCACCTCCAACATGCCTTGACTTGAATGCCAGTAATCATTCTTTTAAAAGAATTGGTGATTTGGCATAACCTCAGAATAATGTATGACAGCAACTGATTGGCATTCTCCTTCTCCCTCTACTTTGAGAAACTGACCCCCGCTGAGGCAAAATCTCCCGTGATCAAGTGATTTTTTTAAGATGTACAAATAAAGGCGGTGTACAAATAAAGATGTACAAATAAAGGGAGATTAAGATGGACAAATAAAGGGGACTTCGTGGTCAATAGGCAGGTTCCTTACTTGTTGCTTAGGAGACAGGATTAGAAGATCATACGACCTAAGACCAAAAGCCTGCCTTGGTCTTGGTGTTTATTCTTACAGTAGGGAACTCATAAGTCATTTGACATTTTGCAATTCATTGATTTCATTCAGCATAAAGGTTTCTATGTCCTTTCTTGTCACGGGGTGTTTCATTGATTTTTTTTGTTTGTATTTTTAAGGAATGCAGAGGATGCCATTGTGTGTATGTATCAGAGTTTCTTTATTCTACCGATGGGCATTTGGGATATTCCCACTTCCTTGGAAATGTAAACGGTGTTGCTATGGACCTGGGAGAGCATACATCTGTGTTGTCTTTTACCTCTTTGGAGTATATTCCCAGTAGAGGTATGGCGGTCTTCTGGTATTTCTCTTCCTAGTTGCTTTAGGTACCACTTATAATACTTTTCACAATGGTTATTTATACGTATTTGCAAGCCCACAAGAAGCAAAAAAAAGTTTCAATCCCTCTCAACCCTCCCCAGCATTTGCTGTAAAGTTTTTTGTTTTTTTTTTTTAAATTGGGCTTTCATTGTGGGTGTAAGGTGGTATTATTGTTCTGATTTGCATCATCTGGATGACTAGTGATTGTGACCATGCTCCCATGTGTCACTTTTGTGAATTGTCAATTCATGTATTTCACCTCCTTTAAATTGGATTATTTTCTTTCTTCAAGTGATGCAGAATTTTATAGATTTTAGAAATTATTCCCTTGTCTGTTTTGTCATCGCTAAAGATTTTTTTTCCCATTCTGTTGGCTCTAATTTCACTCTTTGATGAAGTCATTTGATGTGCATTTTTCCCCAATAGGTCCCAATCATCACATCTGTTTTCCGTTCTGTGTGCTGCATCTTTTATATTTAGTAGTATATGTATTCCTGCAATAGGGACCTTAAATTCATCCCAATTTTCTCACTGACAAGCCAGCCCTATAGCTCTGGGGTTAGTGTTTAGGTCTCTAATTCATCCTGAGTTCGTTTTGTGCATGGTTGAGGCATAACCCCCTTTCATTTTTATTCTGTATCATTTTCTATGTGTTTCCTTTATCCTTTAGCTCTGTTTTTTCCCAAGTAAAGTGGATTTTTTAACGTTCCAAAGAGACTAGTGAATTGATTTCTCCATCCTTTAAGGGGAAATCAGACTGACAATGAACAACTTTCTTTGGCGACATATAAAGCACCTTATAAACATTGCCTCATTAATCCTTATACCAATAATGGGGAAACATTAATGTCCCAGTATTTCAAGTGAGACAAAAATCAAGAGATCTTGTTTCAAATCACGTGCTTACTCAGCGATCAAGTCTATCATAGAATTTTGTCGTTTCTGTTGCCAACGAGCATTGCTGTCACCTGGGCATTCTGATATCAAAGTAAGAGAGAGGTCTTCGGAACAGTCACTGATTATTAAGAAGTTATCAAGGAAACACAAGGACAGTAATGCTAACTTTTGGCTTCCATGGAGTCAAAGGGACAAGACTTAACCTTGGCAAAGGAGCCCCCACAAGTAAAGAGGAAGGAACTGTAGGAGCAGATCACAGTGGCATCCAAGAGTTAATCAAACATGAGATCTTTGGGTACATTACAATAAAAATTATACAAGAAAAATACTTAGAATTATTTTGATGGAGACTTTAGGCATGAGATAAATCTGGAGAAGTGGAAAATACTCAAATATTTGACAAGATAATCATAAAGGATTGTAATGAAGTAGAGAATCTATCAGTGTTTGAAGAAATTAATGTGTCTGTTTGGAAAGCTCCCTGATGAATTTGTTTGCAAATAGATGAATTGGATATATACATATGCTGAAAAGAGATGGGGATGACCGATGATGACAGTAGAAATACTCGATGGCGTTCGTTTCACCTTAGTAGAGCTACAACCTGGCTAATATCTCATTGCACACAGTAAATTGGTTACTATTGCTACTTATATTTTAGAGATGAGACAGCTGAGCCACAGGGAAGTTAAGCAACTTAATTAATTATGTGTTAATCATGTTAGTCAAGTTAATCATATGTAGAAAGATAGTATGAACTTATGAGAACTATTTCTGAAAGATAAAGTTCAGAAGCTGTCCAGATTTTTAATAAATAAAAGAAGTACTAATAATCAAAAAGGCAAATCATGTGGAGAAAGAAGAGAAAGAGAATGGCCAAATCTTTTTGGGAAGATGGAATTAAAAAAAGGAAGTTCTTAACCTGAGCTAAGGGAATCAGCTAGATAACTGATATAAAACTAAATCCAACCTATTGTTATCTAATTTGGACTAGCCACCCTATGTCAATTTGTACAGGAATGGGCAGCTGGTTGGTTTGATCAGCTGAGCTTATCTACTTCACAGTGTCACCAGTGATCCTTAACTGTTATAAAGGACCTGGCCAATAGTGGCTCCTTAATATTTCTGTCTAACCAAACTCATCGCCATTGAGTGGATTCCAACTTAGAGACACCCCAGAAGACAAGTTGGAATTGCCCTTGTGAGTCTCCCTGATTGCCACTCTTTATGAGAGCCCTATCTTTCTCCCAGTGGAGCAGCTGGTAAGGTTTTGAACTGATGACCTTATAGATCACAACCTGAATTGTAAACACAATGCCACCAGGGGTGCTAATATTTATGTATATTTCTTTCTAAACAATTAACTCACTGCTATTGATTGATTCCAACTCATTGCAACCCTACTGGACAGAGTGGAACTACTCCTGTGGGCTTCTGTGGCTGTAAATATTTAAGAGTATGGAAAGCCTCATCTTTCTTGGGTGCAGCAGCTGGTGGGTTTGAACTGCTGTCCTTGTGGTTAGCATCCCACTGTCTAAGCCACAATGCCAGCATCCCAGTGAATTGAAGAGGATGTCACCAGCTAACATAGAAATGCTTACAAAAATAGGTAAAATTCTACAGTGTCTAAAAGACTGCCACTTTTGAATGTACTTAATTGTCCATTAGGGCCCCTGGTGGCATGGTGCTTACAATTTGGGCTGCCATCGAGCAGGCCATCAGTTCCTAGCCACCAGCTGCCCACTGGAGAAAGACAGGGCTCTCATAAAGAGTGACAACCAAGGAGACTCACAGAACGAGGGGACAAAGCTAGCTCGGGGGAAATCTTGAAAGGGAATGGTCACAGTCTCTGGAATGTGCAACCTGTTGCCATAAGCAAGTCTGATAGATTTAGGACCTTTTTAGCCAGAGCTAGGATCGCAGTCCATGCTAGGACAAAGTACATTATAGTATCAATTTTCTTTCATTCAGTGGGCTATTTATTGTCATAGATGAGGGCACTCGAATGCCTTCTTGGGCAGAGTTCAGCCCTAGAAAATGGGTCCTGAAAAGAGTCCCGCAGATTGGTTGGGTACCAGAGATTAGGGCATAGAGCCAATCAGGGACTAGCCAGGACAAAATGTATATAGCGGATTTATAGCTCAATTTCACATATACTGAGATAGATTACACATTTAAGTTATCAGATGAGGAGATCTCACTATTTAGGAGGGGAGGAAATCTCTAAAATCTCAGGCTAGGCTCTCAAACCCAATCTATGGGCTAGCCATGGCTCTGAGCCTGTGTGCTATATTAACTGGTATTCTGGGTTCTAGTACTCATTGCATGGAAGAGCTATATAGAACTCACAGATTCAAAGATTTTTTTTAAAGGATGTGACCATGCTATGTGATAAAGCAAGTGAGAAATGTCCAAGACACAAAGTCTTCCATCAGGACATGTTACAAAGTTTGTTCTGGGCTGCTGCCTCAACCCAAAAACGTTCAGCTCAAGTTCTGTGGGTCAGCCAACCCAGTCCCTGAATTAAGTATCCAGAGGCAGTCTACTCCTGTAAGCCTCAGCACAAAGGGACTCAGCTCTACTTTATTATGTCAGCAAGCCCAGCTCCCCCAAATAACAGAGACCCCCCCCCCCCACTCTACAATCCAGTCTCCTGCCCTAACCTTTGCATGCTCCATGGGCTAGGAAGTCCACCGCTCACTCGTGCTGTGGCTTCTGGCTTTGCTGCTGCTGCTGCTACTGCTACTGCTCTGCTCTGATGGTACAGCTGCCTGCTGAATCCAGAAGGTTCGCTCCACAGGGGTCTAGGGGCCAGAGGACACTGCTCTCTTGCTTCTTGCTAGTGGTGAGGTTCTCCCCTTCTCTGTCTCAGAGGGCTCATTTTATGTGCAGCAAAAAAGCATTTCAGTGCATCTGTTCACAATTACATGTGAATCCTATCGGTATCTTCCCCCGTCTTCTTTCTAGACTCATGCAGGAAAAAGTGGGAGTTAGAAACTTCGACTAAAAAAGTCACATTGAACAATTCACTGCCCCTTCATACGTAGGTAGTACACCTTCTGATATTATTCTCGAAGGAGGGCTCGAAGGCAATCCCAGGACCACTCAATGATGACTAAGGTTAGGCTACTATATTGAGTCTAGGGTAAGGTGACCAGATTTTAACATTAGTAAAGCAGGACACCATTGATGGGGGGGAGGAGGGGGGTTCTTGATTAAAAATTTAGTTTATATGGAGCAACAAAAATTTTCATAGAATGCAAAAATAGTATTGTAATATATTTTTAAAATTTCAATGTAAGTACAATTTACAAATGTAATACATTAAAATTATGTATAGTATTATTTTATTCTTTCGCATATTTCTCATTTGAGTGAATTATTTTTAGTAGATTGCTGTCGTTGTTTAAAAGGTCATGAAATTTTTCACAAGAATTTGTTAAATTATATTTAACACATAAAATAACTTTCAATGTCTCAACACTTAATTGTGATTTTTCTGATGTTTACACTTTATTTACCGTAGAAAAATGCGTTCAGTCGCAGCATTAGTTCCTGGTAAGGACAGCGTGCATTCCACAATTTTTAGTGCATTATTGTATGGCACATGGTTTGTTTCAAAATGATGAAACATTTCTAACCATTTGTTCTCTATTGTGACTTTTGCTGATGCCCCTTTTCCTTATCAATATTTTTTAAAATAATGATACCTCATTAAAAAGATCATTTTAGGAAATATTACTTTTTGGAAATTTTTTAGTAATATGATCGATTGAGTTTTTGCAAATCATTCCAATTAAGTTCTTGTTTTAATGTAACCCAATAAAAATGTTCAATATCATTGTAATGTACCATCCACTCTTCTAAATAATCTATGTAGTTACTATAGAACTTTTTAATGTGATTCATGATTTCTGCATGATTTATTGTACCTTGTTCTTCTAGCTGGCTTATACTATTATGGATAGTTAATGGAAGAAAATTATTTTCTAATTGCTCATGACACTGAAATTTTAAATTATTAACTTCATTTGCTACTTCGATTACCAAAATTTTGTCACCTTCAATAAGTTTTATTGCATTTTGAAAAAGAGCTGCTTGATTGTGTACAAACTCTAGCCAAATTTTTGAAGATTCTTTTTCAAAAAACTCTTTTAAAATTCTAGGACATTTATTCTGTGATAGAAAGTAGGATTTCGAAGGATCGTATATTTTCAAAATTCTTTTGGTGGCTGGCCAAAGAGCTAACCAGCGCGTTTTACTGTACCCAAGTATTTTCTAATATTAGACTTCCGTAGTTTCACAAAATTCTTTAAGCATTTCAACGTGCACAGTGTATATATAGAAATAAAAATATATTTTAATAACAATATTTCCCACATCTTCGGGCAACAAATCAGCCGCTGTTTGAAAAGTATTATGTATTATGTGCACTGCACAACCAACACCAAAAAAGTTTGATCAAGGTTTTTGTTTAATTTATTAAAAATATTGTTTGTACCTCTTCTTGCTTTTCCTCCAAAATTTGCATCCGTGTTGTCTGCACAATATGCAATCATTTTATGTTTAAAATTTTTTCCCAAAATATTAATAATGGAACTGAAAATTATTTCAGAAGTTTTGCCCGCCACAGAAATGAAATCTAAAATTCTAATTTTTATTCCAGTTTCTGAATAAAAAAATCTAATAATGGTTAGAAATAACTTTAAATCGTTATGATTCGATGCATCAGAATATATGGATATAAAATTAATTTTTTTCTAGATTTTTGTTTAATTCTGAAAATGCATTTGGAGAAAGCACATTACACACAATTGCTTCAGATTTTGTTCTAGCATAGGCAAACTTTTGTTGATTAACACTTTGACAACTTGTGATGTACAGTCCATAGATCTGAAGGAATAATTGTGATTAATAGCATGAAAAGACATAAGTCCTTCTGCTAATGCTAATTTCTTTTCTTTGTCTCCACAAGTTGTTTTTGAAAAAAAATTCCTGTATTTTGGAGGAAGATGCAGCAGTATTTAAATATCTTTTATCTTTCTGTTCTCCAAGTGCTTTGAAATATCATTCTTTCCGCCTGCAAAATAGAAAATTCACCATTACATTTCTCACACTCTACCATGTAATCACTTTTGGTATTTCTAATAAAAGGAAACTTACTTCTTAGATCATTGTTGAATTTGCATCCTCTTTTCTTACACATTATGTTAAAAATCTAAAAAAATAATTTAAAATTATATTAAAATTATTATATACATATTGCTTAAAAACACAGCAAGTAGGTACATAATTATATGAACATATTTTATAGTTAGTTTATGAATTAATTTGATTGTTTAAAGTAACTATATTTTAAAAATTATTTTAAATTTAATCCTATATATTCTTATTTTACCATAGGAGTGAGTTCAATTCCAGATGTAAAAGATGGCTAGGGGCTATAGTCTGGTGGGGCCCACCGGTTAATTACATAGAAATGTAAACCAGAATGCCAAATATTTGTATGGCCCAGAGGTGATACTTATGTATGTCTACATGTATTCCTTAATAATACTGACATAGATTTGTTGTTTTATACTCTCTAATATAGAGTATTTTTTACCTTGTTCATAGCTATGATTCATTATTTTTCATTCTTAAGCAACTACTTAAAATACTCCAGAGCTACTGCTGTTCAATCTCTTATATTAAATTTTTATCTCTAGAAATAGTTCCTTTTTCAGTTGGAATTTTAAGGTTCTTAGAAATAAAGATTAGAGTGTGGAAACATTGCCAATTTAAAAGTGCATCTTAAAATGGGAAGAGTTTCAAAATTGGTTAAGAAGCAGCTCGTATCCTGAAATGGAAAGGGCTATCATATATTACAACATCTACAAGTGAATTTGGCATTCCCTATACAATTCTCCAGGTCTAAGAAATAGAGGACTCTATTTCTATAATGTGTTTGATTTCTTGACCTTTCAAGTAAAGTTAAATTTACTTAGAGTGGTCATCAATGTTCTTTAGACTCTATTCCTAATCTTATTTCCAAACTTATTTTTATGAATATCTTTGAAGCTAACCTTTGCTATAGTGGAATTACACCATGTACATTTCTATAACCATAATCCTCACTTCCTTATTTCTGTACATAGACTTGAGCTGCCCCTTCCATTTGGGACATAGTCCTCTCTCAAGGTCAAAAATCTCACTCAACTCTTAAGGTAGGTGGTGTTTCTGTACCAAGGGAGATAAACAACTCTTTTTTGACAGCTACTAAACAATTTATAATCAAAGCAGTCTGGATACCACGTTTTGCAAAATACTGGTTTATGAACTTTTTCAGGCAAAGTAATAGACACCCCAAAGAGATCCCTATCCTAATCTTCAGGACTAGTGAATATGTTACACTAAATAACAGAGAAGAATTATTTTGAAAATGAAATGTTTGCTGTTGACCTGGATATAAAAAGATTACCATAGATTATCTGTTTTAAAAGATTAAGGAAAAATTCATCTCTGAAAGTTCCAGAGGGACACTGTAAAGATTTGAGAGTCAGAGAAGGACATGTGATGATGGGGCAAGTTACCAATAGACAAGATAAACACGACGTGTGTGTGTGTGTGTGTGTGTGTATGTGTGTGTGTGTATCTAGGGAATAAATGTCATACCTTGGCGACAGCGGGAAGGAAGGGGTTATAGAAAGGGGGAACCAATCTCGGGGATCTACATGTAACCTCCTTTCTGCAGGATGGGCAACAGGATAGTGGGTGAGGGGAGTGTAGGATAGGATAGAGTAATAATTTATAAGTTATTAAGGGTTTGTGAGGGAGGTGGGATTGGGAAGGGAGGGGGAGGGAAAAAGGAAAATGAGGAGCTGATTCCAGGAACCCAAGCGGAAGGCGAATTTTGAGAACGATGAGGGCAACAAATGTATAAATGTGCTTTACTCAATTGATGTATGTATGGATTGTGATAAGAGTTGTATGAGCTCCAATAAAATGATTTATAAAAAAGAAACACACACACACACACACAACCACATCAAAGATTCTGCGTTGATGACTGGCTGGCATCTGTCTCTCTCCCAGTCCACAGGACCATCTTACAGAATTAATGTGTCTTCAAATGTCCAATTCCTGACAGGGACTGGGTACCCAGTGAAGACGGTAAGCATGGGTTTATTTGCTCACTGAAGAACTCACAGCCTGTGCTGATAGAAGCAGAAATCCGAGTGATTTGATGTGAGAAGACATAGTCCACTGGCTTGGAGTTGGAGGAAAAGGGCTATTCACCAAGAAAGGCAGGAGGCCACCCTCATTCGCTGCCACCAAAGTGGTTCCACTTGTCACCACCCTGTAGGACGACGGGGTCAACCTGCCCCGTGTGTTTGCAAGATTGTAACTCTCTGCAGGAGTAGAAAGCCTCATCTCTCTCCTGTGGACCTGCTGCCCACCAAGCCACCCGGTGGTCTCTAGAAGCTGAAAAAGGAAGGGCTTTCCCACAAAATTTATACTGAAAGCCAACCTCATTACTCCTTTAATCTCCAGACTGAAGGAAAAGGAATCTGTGAGGCTTTTAACTACGAAATTTGTAACAATTTGTTACACTCTTCATAGAAAGCTAATATATGCACTAAACAAGTACAATCGCCCTTATAAAAGTTCTTTATCTTCCCTTATTAAATTCCAGCTCCCAGTATTAATTTGTTTATACTTCTCTAATAACCACGAATCATTTGTTATAGTTTGTATTGCATTAATACTAAATTTTTGTAGTGAGGAGGCATTTTGTTCTTAGTTTTTATACCTGCTCCAATAGCCAGCAATAGCAATAGCTAATAGCCATTCAATAAATACGTAGTGAAAGAGTGTTAAATTCTTATTTAAAGACTAATTCTTTTGTAGAGCATAATTTCCTTTGTCAGAGTGTGAAGTCATTCTTTCCAAATAGTAGCTACTTTAAAACTAAAGTAAAATAGAAACAAAAAATGAAGAAAGGAAAACTTCCCTTAAAACTTAACTGAAAAGGCCTTTTACAGTAACTTTTAAAGCAACTATAAAATCTTTATTCCTATAAGAGAACTGAAGGCAATATTAGCCTTGTGTTTTACATTAAATTTGATCGTGGGTTGTGGATACTTGACAAAATAAAGGGCAATCGCATATGCATTTTGCTACTGCTATTGTGGTTAAAGAGAGCTTTCTGGCATAGTGGGTCTTGCATTGGCTTGGTAATCAAAAGGTCAGCATTTCAAATCCACCGGCCTGTGTGAACGAGAAAGATCAGGTTTTCTACTCCCCTAAAGATTTCGAGCCTCGGAACCCCCCTGGAGCAGGTCCCCTCTATTGTATGGAGCTGCTTTGAGTCGGAATGAAGTAGATGGCAGTGTGTTTAGAGCTGTTAAAACATTTTTGTCTAGACCAAGAGTGCTTTTCAAGTGTGGCCCCAAAGGGTTTCTGCCCTGTTAGCCAGCCAAACTCTTTCTCTTTTTGTTTGAAAAGCTACTATGGGCCAGCTTTGTTTTTCTGTTTGAGTTCTTCAGTTAATATATTCTTGATCAAATATGCTTAAAATATATAATGCTGTGGATTGAATTGTGTCCACCTAAAATGTGTATTAAAATCCTGATCTCTGAACCATAAGTATGACCTATTTGGAAATAGGCTTTATTTATCAAAGAGATCATACGAGAGTCATGCTGGACCTAAATCTAATCAATTTTGAGTTATATCAGAGCAGAATAAAAATAGAAAGACACACACACGTACACATATGGAAGAGGAGAAGAAGATATCCGGCTGAGCTAGGTGCATTTAAAAGTCTCGGAATCCAATGTTTGCTGGAAGCAATTAGAAACTCATATAGACCGGGAACGAACTTGTGTTAGAGTCATACCTGGAATTCAGCTGCCAGTGTCCTAAACTGTGGAAACTGAAAGTCTAGTCTTTGCAGCTACCTGACTTATGATATTCAAGGTACCACTATTGTAACTAAGACAGTTAATGCCAATAATTTTGTTTTATAGTTGTCAAATATTCTGTGGTACATTTAGATATTTTAAAGTTCTTATTTATAGCAGAATTTGAAAGATTTGTGAACCAGATTGCCTGTATGTGTGTTGGCTCCATTTAGTTTAAAATCACACTTTAAGTTATCAAATCAGTTGAGTTTCTGTAATTTATGTTCACTTTAGATTCCTCATAGTGACAACTGATGGATAGCCCTTGAATGATTTTTTATTACAAGACAAGATTGAATATGACTTGAAAATCAGTATTTTTATCAAGTCTGCACAATACCTTTTTTAAATTTGAAAATTTTGTTTAATTTTTCTATTTCTAATACCAGTTGACAGTAATTATCTTAAGGTACTTAAAGAATAAGCCATGATACTGTATCATATGATTGATGAGATCATTTAATGGACTAATTATTATTATTATTGTCATTTTTTCCCTTTACTATGGCTCTGTGACAACCATACTCATTGATGTGACTAATAACATCAACAATAAATATATATTTCCATTATATAATAGAGGCGCTGTAAAGGAGAAACAAGATACTAAGTGTTCATGCCAATAAGCATTTGTGACAGTCACTATCAATTGAGCTAGTGGTTAGGATGAAAGCTATTGTTTCTAAGGAATCTTGCTAATAGGGTGAAGTAAAAGCAATTACACAGCAGTCACATGTAGTGTGCATATTTCCTGAATAATTAAGGATACACTTGTTTTTATAGGTACAGGTAAAGTGCTATGGGTGATAACTAAATTTATTTTAGTTTGGTAAAAGAAACAGCCAGATTGGCAATATATATTCTCGCTGTTTAATACATTTTTTAACAGGCAAAATGGTAAAATATCTTCAGAAGAATGAGTACTGTTTTGAGTTTTACTGCTCTATAATTTTATAAACTGTAAATTTTAAAATCTGTGAAAGAGATTGAAGAGGAAAGTTTCAATATTTCTAGGGAAAAATACACCCATTTTAGTAGTTGTGTTAGGCAGGGTTCAATAAAGAAGCAGAACCAGTGACATAGATATATGATAGGTAGATAGATAGAAAGAAATATAGAAAGAAAAATTTATATCAAGGAAATGACTCACACAGTGTAGAAGTGGAAAATCCAGTTGACTCAAATTTGTAGACCCAATGCTAAGCTAGAGACTTTTGATTACTCATATCGTTGCAAGTGATGATGATGAACCAGGAAGTAGGAAGATGAAGTAATCACAGTCTGTTGGATGTCAGCAGGTCAGGCTTGTGCTTGCAGAGGCAAGTAAATCCAAAGTTGGTAGATCAGATAAGAGATCAAATGGCACATCACTCATAGCTCCTGGGATCATCAGGCAATATGGCAGACCCTTGCCTAAAGTCCAAAGAACCCAAGAGCAACAGATAAAATGCAAGATGTAAGCTCAGCAGAAAAAATGAATGTGCTTAGCATAGCTTCTATTTATATATCAAGTAGACTATACCCCTGAGGAAACAACATTTGGTCCTGTAACCCAAGTCAGGGGTTTCAATCTACTCTCATCTCATAGCTACTTTGCTGCTCACTGCAGATCTCATAATAGAGTTGATTACATTATGTTAGGTAACATGGAAAAGCCTTACTGCCAAAGCATGGTGCAGCCAAGTCGACACAAAACCTAACAGTAGTCATAGTTCTTGAAGATTTTCCTTGAAGATTTTCAGGACACAAGAAAACAGATGCACTACAATGTTCCAAACACTATTATAAATAATCTACATATATCATCACAATTTATTCTCACAATAATTTTTTAGGGCAGTGGGCTTTTCTTGTTACTGGATGTAATCAAGTTGGCTCTGATTTGTAAAGACCCTGTGTACTGTCAGCCCTGTGGACCAATGGGTTTTATTTCCATGAACTCTAGAAATCAGTGATCAATCACATAAAGCAAAAGAAATAAAAAGGAGGAGCAGAAAAATAAAAACAAATAAATGATCAAAACAATCCCTCAAAAGCTAAGAGGGAGTTTAAAGTTCTATGCTTATTAGTAGTAGTATTTATGCTATATTATATAAGTAAGCTAGTGATGATTTGAAGAATACAGGAAGATGTGCATGGGTTATATGTAAGCACTATGCCATTTTATATCAGGAACTTGAACAGCCACAGCTTTTTGCATCTGCAGGTATACTGTAACCAATCCATGGAGGGGGAGGACACTGAATGAGAACTGGACAACAGAAGGACACATTTCTGGGTCCTGCACTATTCCTACATCACTGCTATGTTTGACCCCATTGTTTCTGCCATTGTGACAGTCCATCTTGCTGAGGGACTACCTCTGTTTTGCTGCATCTCTACTTTACCACGCATGATACCCTTCTCCAGGGACTGGTCTCTCTTGAAAACATGTCTAGGACGAGTCAACCAGGGTGCCCTATAGCACTGAGGAAACACACAACATTCCTCTAGTGCTTTAATGCTTCCTCCCTTCCCACTGTCATGACCCCAACTCTACCTACTAATCTGGCTAGACCAGAGTGTGTTCACTGGTATAGATAAGTGTTTTCAAGACATGGAATCCAGGACAGATAAATCTCACAGAGACATTAATGGGAGTATCAATACCATGAGGCTAGGGGGAAGGTTGGGGGAGAATGGGGAGAAAGGGGAATAATCACAACAATCAACATATAACACCCCCCGGGGGTGAGGATAAACAACAGAAACATGGGTAGTAGATGGTGTAAGATATGAAAAGAATAATAATTTATAATTTATGAAAGGGTTCACCGGGGTTGAAGGTTGGGGGAGGAAGAGAAAGAAAACTAGCTGATACCAAGAGCTCAAGTAGAAAGAAAATGTTTTGAAAATGTTGATGGCAACATATGTACAAAATGCTTGATACAATTGATGTATGGTTTGCTATAAGAGCTGTAAGAGAACCCAATAGAGTGATAAAAAAAGAAGAGTAACCTTGAAAAAAACAAAGTACATGAGACAAAGTCTAGCCATCCTTGACTCAAAGGAGCATTCTGGCTGTACTTCTTCCAAGACAGATTTATTGGTTCTTTTGGCAGTCGATGATTCTTTCAGTCTTCTTTGGTGGGGTTGGTAGTGGATCCAGGTAAAATAAAATCTATTACAATTTCCCTATTTTCTTGTGATGGTTTGTGTGCCCATCAATATTTTGCCCACATTATTTTCAATATTGCCCCTTGAGGCTTGAGTATTTTTTTCTGCTTCAGAAAATCTGAATGAATGTTTCTTTACCCTTGATTTCTATATACAGCTCTTTAACATTTTGCTATAATACTCTGCTTTTTCTTTTGTATTTTCTCTTTGGAATCTCTGTTTAGCTCATGTCCTCCAGTTAGTTTAGCGAGTCTATAGCCAGGAGCAAGTATGGAGGCATTTTCTTAACTTCCATTTGTTCTTTTCTTTCTTTGCTCGTTAGTGATTATTTCCTTCCTTTCTGTAGTATGTCCTCAATGTTTATTTGGTCATCAGTCAAGATTACTCATCATGTCAGAGTTATTTTGTGTCTGGACATGAAATTCAGGTAGGATATATTAAGGGCTCTGTTTGGTTATCTAGATTTATTTTGATTTTCATTAGCTTCAACTAGAACTTGCATGTGAACTATGTGTGGTCTCTGTTGTAGTAGGCCTTTGGCTTTGTTTGGACGGATGTATTAAGATTTTCTATGGTCTCTTGTGACAGATAGAACTGATTTTATTTTGTGTATTCCATGTGTATCTGGTGTGGTCCATATGTATGGTCATCACTCATGTATTTGAAAAGAAGTTTCCAATGTTTTATGTCATTCATTTTGAAAAAATCCTATCATGCAATTTCTGGCCTTGTTCCTACCACTAACATGATGTTTGCTATTTACTGATCTTTTTATTTCCACTTTTTCATTCCAGCCATCAATGATTATTAATGCATCTTGATTGCATGTTTGATTAATTTCAGATGGCAGAACTTGATAAAAACTTCCAACTGCTTCACCTTTAACATTAGTGGTCGGCGCATTCATTTGAGTAGTGGTATCTTACCTCATTGCCTGCAGGTGTATGAGCATTGTCCTGTGACTACCATTGCTGTACTTCAAACAGATCTTGACGTGTTCAATTTGACCATGATTGTGGTACAATTCTGCTTCAATTTTGCATCCAGGCACAGTAGACCATGAGACTGTATGATTGAAAATACTCATTATCAGTTCATTTAAGCTTAGACTATTGATCGTTAAGAATGCTCTTTTATCTTTTGACAAGTTCTAGTTTTCCCGGATTCATACATTCTATTTCCCACCTTCCAATTGCTCATGGATTTTAGAAGAGATTTTTTTGTTATTTTGAGTTGTGCCACATCAGGGAATGGCCCCAAGGCTGTCCTCCATCCTATTGTTTGTTATGTGTGGCTGAGCTGTGAGGAAGCATCTCTTCCCCAGTTACATGGTGAATGCTTTTCAACCTGAGAAATGTATCTTCTGACAAAACATCAGACAATGCTGTACTGCTTATTATATGTTTCAATTGGTCACATTTTCAGAGTAGACCATTATATCTTACTTCCTCGTCTGTCTCAGTCTAGAAGCTCTATTGAAACCTTCCACCATGTATGATCCAATTGGCAGTAGAAATAAAAGTGGCATAGCTGTCAGAATTCCAACAACAATGATATTTTGGGACTCCAAAGTGACCAAAGGAACATATTTTAAAGACGTTTTAGGAAAATAAAATATTGCATGAGCTAGCCAGACAAGCTGGATTATATGATTGGAAGATTGAAAATGAGGAGGAATTGAAGCACTTGCTGATAAAAATTAAGGACTGTAGCCTTCATTACGGATTGCAATTCAATGTAAGGCAGACCAAAATCCTCACAGCTGGATGAATTGTTAACATCATGGTAAATGGGGGAAAGGTCAAAGTTGCCGAGGATTGATTTGACTTTGATCCATAATCAGTTCTCATGGCAGCAGCAATCAAGAAATCAAAAGATGTGTTACACAAGGCAAATCTGCTACACAGACCTCTTTAGAATATTGAACAACAAGGATGTTACTTTGAGGACTGACCCAAGCCATGATTGTCCATTGCCTCATATGCATGTGAGAGTTGGACAATGAATAAGGAAGCCCATAGAAGAGCAGATGCATTTGAAATATGGTACTTAAGAATACTGCTGAAAGTGTCATGGACTCCAAGCCAGTCAAACAGATCAGTCTTGGAAGAAGTAAGGCCAGAGTGCTCCTGAGAGGCAAAGATGGCAAGTCAAGTCTTGCAAACTGTGGCCATGTTGTCAGAAGAGGTACATCCCTGGAGAAGAACATCTTTTTTAGTAAAGTAGAGGGGTGGCTAGAAAGAGGAAGACCTTTAAGAAGATGGCGTGACGCAGTGGCGGAGTCAATGCGCTCAGGCAGAGGAACAATGGTGAGGATGACGCAGGACCTTGCAGTGCCTCATTCTGTTGCTCTGGGTTGGAGCTGACTTGATGTCACCTAATGGCAACATTAGCAAGTTAAAGGCTAAACAATCTATCAGTAATTTATTTTCCAATAGCATTATTCACCTGTTCATTCTTTGTGGCTGTAAAAAGCTTTCTTGAATAATCGTTTTTTGCACTGGAAAATCTTTCGCCATATACCCTCAGCCTTGATTTTGCTCTTTCAGTCTTTTTTATTCCTCAAACTGCAGAATATTGAAAGAGAGTACAATTCAATCCTCGTGGATACTGTGGTACTAATGTTTTCTGCCATGGTGACACACCTGTGAAAAGATATGGGTAATGTCTAACCTGTCAATCAAGTCATAGACTAATGATTTCTCTTTGACAATGTGTCCTATTTATAAGAGACCCTGTGGATACCACATCCCTCTCTCTTGCCCATCTCCTTCCTGCTTTTGAGGCTGGTGGCCCATGTAAATGTTAATGTAACACTATTAGGATACAGGTTCTGTATCATTCATTTCATATATTTAAAGTGTATGATAAAATGTATTTTAGTATATCGAAAAGTTATGCAGATGTTGTCATGGTAAAGTTTATCATATTTTCAGCCAATGCAGAAGTCATTTTCCATTTTGCCCAAGCATTTTCTCCTCACCTCAGGCAACTACCTATCTGTTCCTTAATTTTTTATGAGATTTTCCCATTTTAGATATTTCATATAGACATACATTTTTGGTGTCTGACTTCTTTCATTTAACATAAAGTTTATGATTCCCCCATGTGTAGCAAGAATGAGTACTTGATTATTTTTTATTGCTAAATAATATTCTGCACTGTGGACATAGCATATTTTATCTGTCCATACCTTTGGGGATAGGTATTTTGGCTATTTCCACTCTTTTTGGTGCTATCAACGATGCTGCCTCAACACTTCTGCACACATTTTGTGTGGAAATCCATTTCTTTCTCTTGGTCTATAGCTGGAGGTCGACTTTCTGGGAAACATGATCGCTCTATCTTGAACGTTTTTTGAAGAACTCCGAGGATGTTTCTAAATTGGTTTCAACATTTTCCGTTCTCCTCAGCAGTGTATGTATGAGAGCCAAATTTCTTCCCATCTTTGCCAACACTGATTACCTACCCTTTCTATTATAGAGCTTCTGTTTAGTGGGAAAGGGTCCTGCTAACCTCAGGGTCAGTTGTTTGAAACCACCAGCTGCTTTATGAGGGAAAGATGAGGCTTTCTACTTCCGTAAAGATTTACAATCCGAGGGACCCACAGGGAAGTTTCACCCTATCCTTTAGGGTCACCATGAGTTGGAATCTCCTAGATGGCAGTGGAGGAGTTGTGAAATGGAATGTGATTTACATATATCCCTGATGACTCATGATTTGGAGAATATTTTCATGTAATTATTAACCTTTTTGTATGCTCATTTAAGAAGTACCTATTCAAATACGGTTTGTTTTAAAATTAGGTTATTTTTCATTTTTACCAAGAACTTGTAATAGTTTTGGCATACTCTAGTTACAAATTCCTTATCAGATACAGGATTTGCAAATATGTTCTTCTGTCCTGTGGGTTATATTTTCATTTATTTGGTGGCACCCTTTAAAAATAACATTTTTTTAAAGTTTGATCAGGCCTAATTTTATCTATATTTTTATTTTGTTGTTTTTGCTTTTATTACTATAGTGATAAAGCTTTGCCTAATTCAAGTACACTATTAGGATTTACTCCTTTTTTATTTTCCAAGAGATTTATACTTTTAGCTCCTACATATAATTCATTTTGAATTTTTGGTACAGACAGTCTACAAATTGTCATAAACATACAGAAAAATTTAATCCAGGGCTTTAAACTTGCTTTGTCATTGCTGTAGGAGTTAAACAGGAAAAGATCAGACTTTTTATAGCATGCATGACTAGTCAAGGTGACCAGAACAGGAAACATTACAGGTGGAAGCCCTGGAGTGGGAGACTTGGAAGAGGTATAGGGAGGCCTTCTAGAAGAGAACCACACATAGGAAGCATCACTGTCTATTGAGATCTTTGAGTAGGGCACTGCCTTGTTTGAAGCTCTGCTTCAGTGTCATGTCAATACCATCACTTTGAAATCATTGGACCAACCTCTAAGCACAGTACATTCATTACCACAATCACCTTCAGTTGCTATGAATGCAGCTTTTAAAATATTGAAAATGCTTCTAGCTTTTCCTTGCTCTAAGGTTGAATAAGAACTATATACACCTGTTTCAACTGACCTACAAATTCTAAAAGAAGCAATATTAATGGGGTTGCCTGTATACCGCGAGAAAGTGATCCAACTTCATTCTTTTGCACGTGAATATTCAGTTTTTTAAGGATTGATTTTTTTATTATTCTGTTTCCCCATTGGATTTTGCACTCTTGTTGGAAAAAAAAAAAGTAAATGTGATTTTTAATTTATCCATATATATATTTGACTATCCTTTTGAGTATGCCACAGATGTGCTAATTAGTGAAACTTGGAACTACATCTCAGTTATCTACTGCTGTCATAATAAAAAATATAAGTGTGTAGCTTTAAAGAGTAGCAATTTATTTTCTCACTATTCCAGAGGTGAAAAATCTAAATTAAGTTCCTGGTTGATGACTTCTGTAGGCCTCCCTTCTGACTTCTGGTAACTGCCAGCATTCTCTGGTTTTCCTGTGTGCTTCCAATGCATCTGTGCTTCATTCCTTTCTATTTGTGCTCCTGGCTATTCTGTTTGTTATGTAAAACATGACTCCAATGTGATTAGGCTTAGGATCCATGCTATTCTGATATAATCTCACTGACGTAATAAAAGAAAACCTCCTTTTGATGATAGACAATTAGCTGGTGATCAGATTGAATGATGGAATTTTGCAAAACCATCAATTTCTTCATTTCCAGCAACTTAAATGGTTATTATTCATGTAGGCCTCACCAGATGGAATACACAGGTATCAAATTAACTACATCTGTGGGAAGAGATAATGGATTAAGCTTAATATGAACAGCCAAGATGAGAACAAGTGCTAACTGTATTTATATGTTAGCTCACATTGGCATTGAAAAAACAATGAAAACAAGTCCATGACAGCCAAAATTCAACTGTGAGTATATCCCACCTGAATTTAGGGACCATCTCTAATACAGAATTGACTCATTGAACACTAATGACCTGGTAAACTGTGGGATGGCATCAACAACATCAAACATGAAGAAAGCAAATTTCATTAAAAAGACAGGATAAAGAGAAAAGATCAAAGTGGATGTCAGAAGGGGCTCTGGGACTGGCTCCTGATAGAAGAGTCTCACTCTCAAACTCACTACCATCGAGTCAATGCTGACTCATAGCAATCCCTGTGGATTTCTGAGACTGTAACTATTTATGGGAGTAGAAAGCCCAGTCTTTTTCCTTTGGATCTGCTGGTTACTTTGAACTCTCAACCATGTAGATTACAGCCCATTGCGTAATCACTACACCACCAATGCTCCATTGATAAGAGAATACAAAGTATTATAATTAAATGAGCAAAGACAAGAAATTAGAAAACAAAATGGAAAAATATGCTTAGCATATCTCTATGAAATGGAAAAAACTCACGTCTTGAGTTTTAATATTAAAATATTCTATGGGGGGAAAAAACATCAAAAGAATGAGGAAGGCTCAAGTACTCCCTCAATGCAAGAATGCTTTGTTCTATGAAACAGGCATTTCATGATGCTCACCTTCCCAACGTGACCACTAAAGACAAAGTGGTGCATAAGCAAATGTGAAGAAAGCTGACGGAGCCCAGCTATAAAAAAATATAGCATTTGGGGTCTTAAAGACTTGAAGGTAAACAAATGGCCATCTAGCTGAGAAGCAACAAAGCCCACATGGAAGAAACATACCAGTCTGTGTAATCACAAGGTGTCAAAGGGAACAGTTATCAGGCATGCATCAAAGAACAAAAAAATCAAATCATTGTGAATGTGGGGAGTGCAGTTTGGGGACCCAAGACCCATCTGTAGGCAACTGGACATCCCCTTATAGAAGGGTTGCAGGGAGGAGGCAAGCCAGTCAGGGTGCAGTGTAGCAAGGATGAAACATACAACTTTCCTTTAGTTCCTAAGTGCTTCCTTCCCCCCCTACCCTCCACTATCATGATCCCTATTCTACCTTACAAACCTGGCTAGACCAGAGGATGTACACTGGTACTGATAGGAACTGGAAACACAGGGAATCCAGGACAATGATCCCTTCAGGACCAGTAGTGAGAGTGGCTATACGGGGACGGTGGAGGGAGGGTGGGGTAGAAAGGGGGAACCAATTACAAGGTTCTATATATAACCTCCTCCCTGGGGGACAGATAACAGAAAAGTGGGTGAAGGGAGACATTGGACAGTGTAAGATAAGACAAAATAATAATAATTTATAAATTATCAAGGGTTCATGAGGGAGTGGGGAGCAGGGAGGGAGGGGAAAATGAGGAGCTGAAACCAAGGACTCAAGCAGAAACCAGATATTTTGAGAATGATGATGGCAACAAATGTACAAATGTACTTGACACAATGGATGTATGTGTGTATTGTGATAAAAGCTGTAGGATTCCCCCAATAAAATGGTTTTATAAAAAATGTGGAAGGAATACACATTTAATGTATCAAGAAGAACTGGTCAATATTAAACCATTTCAATGATACTGAAGGAAACAGTCCAAGTTCTACTGAAGGCATTAGCCAAAAACAAAGATCCAGGAATTGATGGAATATTGAAACAAATGTCTCAACAAACTAAAGAAGCACTGGAATCAATCTCTGGCCTATGCCAAGAAATCTGAAAAACAGTGTCTTAGACAAGTTATGGGAAGAGATCTGTATTTGTGTCCATTCCAAAGAAAGGTTATTTAGCAGAATGCACAAATCAGTGAACAATATCATTAACAGTTGTAGAAAAGCATTGTGAGGGAGCTACCAGAAATTCAAGTCCATTCAAAAGAGGACCTGGACTTAGGGATATCATTGCTAACAGCAGATGGATTTGATTGAATGAAGAGATCAGCAAAAATTTTAACTTATATTTTATTGACTATACAATAGTGCATCATAACAAACTGGATGGATTGTAACAATCTATGGATAATATTTCCAAGAATAGAAATTCCATAGCACTTCAACACGCTTCTGTATAATCTGCAAATTGACCAAGAGACAATTGTTTGAATAGAACAAGGATATATTATGTGTTTTAATATCAGGAAAAGTATGCGCGAGGGTTATATACTATGAGAATTTCTGTTTGCTGTTAAGTTGGCTGGGGCAGGATCCTCCCATGATGTGATAACATAATGTAATAACCTTCCTGATGGAGTCTTACGTGAACAGCCAAGCAGTTGTGGGAAGAATAAAGTAAACTCTTTCCCCATTAATTAAGCTTAAGATCTGACCCATGAGCTTGAACTGCACAGGACCTACCTGCTTCTATAACTGTATGAGCCACCTTCTTGATATAAATTTCTTTTTTTATATACACAAAAATAAGCATCATTGGTTTTGCTTCTCTGATTTATATCCCATCACTGTACCTATTCAACCAAGAAGCTGGATGATATGAAAAAGAATGAGACACCTAGATCGGAGGAACACTTATTAACAACCTTTGAGATGTAGATGACAAAACCTTGCTTGCTGAACTAAAAGAGGACTTGAAGTACTTGCTGATAAGGCTCAAGGACTGGATCCTTCAGTACAGAATTTAATTCTATGTAAATAATACCCAAATCCTCACAATGGCAGCAATAGACAATACTATGATAAAGGAGGAAAGATTGAAGCTGTCAAACATTTCCTATTGCTTGGATCTACAATC
The DNA here is from genome assembly GCF_050624435.1 of Tenrec ecaudatus. Lineage (NCBI taxonomy): Eukaryota > Metazoa > Chordata > Mammalia > Afrosoricida > Tenrecidae > Tenrec > Tenrec ecaudatus. Next base: position 41,383 of record NW_027459229.1, on the reverse strand, counting down.
AATATCCATGAAAGCAGCACTCAGGAGATCCAATTGTGTATTGCATTGGGAAACTCTGCTGCCCAAGAGCTCTTTAAAGTGTCGAGAAGCTAGGATGTCACCTGGTGGAGTAAGGTGTACCTTCCTCAAGCCGTGGTTTTTTCGGTTGCCTCATGTGCATGTGAAATAAGAAAGGCTGAAGAAGAATTGATATATTTCAATTATGGTGGTGGTGAAGAATATTAAAGTACTATTGTCTTTCTGAAGAGCGAATAACTCTGTCTTAAATCAGAATGCTCCTTGCAATCAATGCTAAGACTCTGTCTCACATCCCGTGCACATGCTATCAGGAGAGACCAGTCCCTGGAGAAGGATGTCGTGCTGGTTGCAGAGGAGGAACAGTGGGAGAAAGGAAAACCCGGGAAATGGATAGACACGGTGGCTGAAGGAATGCACTCAGATGTAGCAGCAAGTGTGAGGTTGGGGAGGACCGGATCATCGAATGCACTGTTGTATGTGGGTCATTAGAAGTTGGACAACCTCACTGCACATAACAAGCTAACGACATCATCTCCTCCCAAGGAAAGCCTGCCTATCTACTTTTGAAAAATCATTGAGGGTAAACTCTTTGACACACAATCATATATGTACTCACTAAAATGACAATGAGTCAGCACTAATTTATGGTAATTAGTTAGGTTAGGTTTATATATAATTATTTTTATGGGTTTTTTTTTCTCGGGGTTCCATAGAACTGCTCAAGCTGCCATATCAGAAATGGAATTTCTGAACTAGATTTTCAGTCCTTAATGAAAGTTTATCAATGATTCTGAATCTGATAATAGCCTGGTGTGGTAATAATTTCTTTCAGAAGAATTTACACTAGACTAGTCCAAATGAGGTGGAAATCATTGGTGTGCCTAATAGCCAACTCTTCTGAGATGCTGATCTACTCCATTTTCCTCCGCCTCCTCCTTTGAATAATTCCTTAATGTCCCTGGGGCCTCCCATTTGCTGCAATGCCCACAGAGCCTTTTAGATCTTTGAGCACGTGTCTCATGTGGTTGGTGGGTGGCATTTAGTCCAAATCTGAAGGTCAGGCAGCAGTGAGCCACAGGCAGGGTCCAGAGCCAGAAACCAAAGATGTCCAAAACTCACCACAGGTTTCTTGCTTCTACCAAAGCTCAGCCAGCAAATAAAGGTCTGATTTTGCAGGTGAGGCTATGTGTGTTATAACTGTATGATGGAACCAGTATCCCTATAACGCCGAGTGTGACATTTTCGTAACCTTTAATTAAATGTATATATATATATATATATAGATAGATAGATAAACTATGAAAGTAAAGAATAAAAACAAAATTTTTTCCTGAAATTAAAAATTCTTGTGTTTTATGGTTAAATATCCAAGGAAAACAAAGGATGTTTTTAAAATCACACTCTCCATCAAGGTAGAGTAGGGCTCAAGGAAACCAAGGGCATGGCTTGATTCACCCCTTCAACAAAAAGCCAAGTCTAACTCCCACTATAGTACTGCCCCCTGGTAGAGAGAAGACCTCCAACAAGGGACCATGACCACAGGCATATAAAGTCCAGAAGTGGGAATCGTGGCTAGAAGTTACCATCTTAATTGACTACAACTCACCCTGTTTGGTGGGGACTTGGACTCAGTAACCTTATAGGTTATTTATTTCCATACTAAGGAAACCATGGGGAGAACTAGCACCCAGGCAAACAACACAACAACAACAGCAAAAGGAAGCAATATTGAACCCTACCTACCTAATTACTCTTAATCTCAGCACACCTTCACACTTTTGGGGGTACTTGCTTTCAGTTTGATGAGCTTACATGTTGCTCTTTAATTAGACAGGAATCCCTCATGAGTAGTGGAAACATGAACATTAATCTCCATGCTATGTAAAGGACTAGTATATATTTAAATATGCTTACAGGAATGCCAAGGAAACAAAAGATGTGGATTCATACCCTGTACTAAAGTCGAGTCTTTTTTTAAAGATAATTTTATTGGGGGCTCTTATAGTTCTTATAACAATCCGTACATCGATTGTATCAAGCATATTTGTACATCATTCTTTTCTAAACATTTTCTATTTGAGCCCTTGGTATGAGTTCTGCTTCGCACCCCCCACCCTTGTGACCGCTTGATAAATTATAGATTATAAGTATTTTTATACCTTACAATGACCAATATTTCCCTTCCCCACTGTTTCTGTTGTTCCTCCCGCTCTGGGGGTGGAGGGGGTGATTTTATGTCAATCATTGTGATCCATATTAATCCCACCCTTTTAGGCATGAACTGGGACCTGGAGACTTAGGGATGAAAGAGTTAGATTCTTTTTTGGCAGTAGCTGGTCATTTCCAGATGAGAATGTCTACCATTGTTATTGCTTGGCATTTTAAGACACGATGTATTTTTCAGATGAAAACACCTAAATTTTTAGCTATTGTCAGCAAACTTTAAAAAATAAATAAAACTTTCCAAATGCTTGAGGTTTAGCACAGCATGCTTGTCTTTTTGTCTGCCCAGGAGATAAGTTGAAGATGTAATTTAATAATATGTCTTCCTCAAAGGAGGGAAATCATCTTTCAGTGGGCAACAAGTGGATAGCTTGCATGAACTCAGGAAGCCTCTATAAACCGGGGTGGGAAGATAGGCTCCCTATTGGGCCACTAAGCACAAGGTCAACCGTAGAACCCACTGCTGCTAGGGGCAACCAGGAGCCTTTCTGCTCCTGTCAAGATCTGTGACCTCAGAACCCCCAGGGGCAAGTCTACTCTGTTGTTAGGGTTGCTCTGGATTGGAATTGACTTCAGGGTAGTGAGGTTTGAGGTTGTTTTGGAAACTGGGGTGGAAAGCTGTACAGAACTGAAGGATTGTCTTACGTTTTTCTAAATTAGGTTGTTACAGGCTTGATTTGAATACTAAAAATGAACTTTATGATACAAGTAATTCTATTGTGCTTTCTTGGACAATCATTTATAATACACTAAATTCAATATTGTGGATAAAATATCTGAATAAAAATATACTCAATGTTGAGCTTCTTTTCTTGGTCAAAATCTCCCCCATTCTACTGTTGCATTGTATATGTTTTGAATGAATTGACTAGTAGGCATTTTTTCATAGTTCTTTTGGGATGTAATATAAGAATTTATTGTTATCAGTTGTTATGAGAAAAACATATAATTCTGAACTAATGACCTGAGAGCTAAAGAATAAATGCTACATTATAAAAAACAAGTTCCCAAGGACATAATTATGTTATTACTTGCAAACAGAGAGTTTCTGGTTCATTAAGTTAGAAAGGGGAAAAAAGTATAAATGATAAAGGTGAAAAATTTATTTTTTCATTGTTCATGTCTTTTTCCCCCTTGACCAATAAAAAACAAGCAGGAGGTTTTTTACACTAAATGAAAATGTAAATGGTGAAGCTTTCTTAAAGCCAGCTTCATGTGTCTGTTCCCATAGTTTGATTATGTGGAATTTGACCTTTATTTAAAGAGCATCTCTGTTGAATGATAATTGATGGTGCTTTGAGTGAGAGTTTATGACAGTACTTCTACTTATTAAAAATATTTTCCTTAAGGTGAAGATGTTTCTTTTTAACTTTTGTCCTAGCTTAACCTTTGGAAAGATCGTGTGAGCTCAGTTGCATTTATAGATTTAATTAGCATATTGTAGGCTTTTCCTGGTCATTAATAAAGATTTGGGGGATGACTAGATTTAGTCCTAATCCTGATAACTCACAAGTTTATTTCACTTGGGAAGTCATTCATTCATCCTTTTTATCTTGCTGGGTTTGAGCTTTATTTAATTATAGTAATTCAAACCCATTAAAATTTTAAAATTTTCTTTATATAAAGGTAGTCTCCTAATTACTAATTTACCGGCATTACTTGTGACCCTATTAGAAAACGACAGTGCTTTGTTTTACTTATTCAAGCACGTACCCCCTGTTGGGTTTTGTAGTCTTATGAGGTTAAACCCAATGGTAAGATAATGACTGACTAAAAGTAATAATATAAAAAAAAAAGATTCCAAGGCAATCAGCCCATTCTGCTGCCTATAATTTAGAACACATGAACCTTCTGTAAGGTTGAGGTGTCGATCAGCATAGTAATTTATCTAATTCTTTTGCTGTGTGACTTCTCTAAGCATATCTTATTTGATACTACACAGGCAAGAAGGGAATTTATAGTGTAGTTAACCTATCCATATGCTTCCTGTGCAGTATCAAATTAACTCTCTATTAATATCTGCTTGACTCTACCCTGAAACACACACTCCATTATCTATTTTCAAATATTTCTGAATTAAGCTTGTATACAACCTTATCTGGTTAATTCCTTAAGCCACTTGACATTGGAAGGAAGAAAGGTAGTAGAGGGAATAAAAGTCAGATTGTGCACAATTCCTCTCTACAGCCCTTAATAGCCGTAGACTTCCTAGCTGTATCCTTGCGGAAGTTGCTTAGGCTCTTTGTTCCTCTCTAAAATGGGAATTAAAATAAGAGTTGCTGTTATTTCCCATTGAGTCAAGGTATAACAGAATGATACGTAAACATGAACGATTGAAGCAGTTCCGGGTTTTATGCCATCTTCTTGATCATTGATATATCTGAGCTCATTGATTAGCAATTGTGTCAATTCTTTCTGTGTTGGTTTCCCTTGTTTCAGTGACCCTCTGTTTACCACACATGACTTCCTTTGGCAGAAACTAGTCTTTTGATATTGTTATGTCGGCAGTGAGCAAGCTATGTGCTATGTGGCCATTAGTCATTAGAGAGCTGAGAATCAAAATAATGAGATCTATCTCCCACAAGCAATTATAGCAAAGTTCAAAACGAAAAGCAACAAGTACTGGTCAGAGTACGGGGAGATTGGAGCTCCTCACAGCCTGGTGGTGAGACTATACAATGGTGCGAGCACTGTGGAAAAGGTCTGAATTTTCCTTCAAAAGAAGTAGAAATATCAGATGATCTAGCAATCTTGCCACTAGATTTATATACCGGAGACATGAATTGATATATGCATGCTAATACTCACTGTGTTATTCACAGTAGCAAAGATGGAAACAACCTAAGTGCCCCTTAATGGATGAATGGATAAACAATTGTGATACGTACACACAACTCTAAGATTGATGAATCCATGAAACACCTCATAACACACATCAACCTGGAGGACATCATTCACCAAAGGACAAATATTGTATAAGACCACTATTATAAAATTTCAGGAAAAAGTTTCTACACAGAAAGAAACGTTCTTTAATAATTACCAGGGATGGAAAAAGGAAGGAGGGAAATCACTAGAAAGTAGACATGTATTAACTTTGGTTAAGTAATAGGTGATAAATTTTGTATTGTTATACTTTGCAATTCTCAACAGAACTGGGTTTGTTTTCTATAATTAGAGTTATTATGAGAGTTAAACAAGTTAATATGAGTCAGTCACTCACTTAAAATACTGTCTAATGGAAAATAAGCACTCCATAATTATTATTGTGCCTTGTAGACTTATTCTTATGTCACATCAAAGTAGACGCCTCCCTGTTCATTTGTCACCCATTTCTCCATTGTGTCTCTCGTAGTAATTCAACTTTATTCATCATGGACAGTTTCAGGCTGTTGAAAGAGGTCTGTAATTCTACCCCTATTCTCCTACCCTCCGGACTCTCCAGGTTTAATCCAGTCATACGACTTGTCATGTAAGTGTTTCACATTATAGATTGTTGGAAAGAACTCCTTAGAAATAAGAATCCATCAAGCTTTCAACTATGATTGTCACTTTTAGGTCATTATGTGGTTTCAAAATTTGTATGGACTAACGGGATGTTGGACATCTCCACAGCTTAAATCCTAATGGATCCTTACATGCGTACTTCACAGCCTACCTCTTCTGGTTGCTTTTGGCCTTGCCACCCCTGCCTTGGATGGTACTGTATTCACTTTTCACATACATGTTTTTGAGAGTAAGCTGATATCTGACATGACTTGACTTTTTTTGTAACATTTTTTTTCCCTTTTAGAGGGGCCAGAAATACATTTACCTCTCTACAGTCATGTTAATACTGCCAACTAAGCTGTATGGAGCATCCATTATATGCTATCACATGTATCGACTTAATCTTCATAACCACTCTACAACATACATATAATGTACATATATAAAGATAATTTTAATATATATATACTATACATATACAACATAGCTACTAAATATGGGAACTAAGACATAGAGAGAGAAAGTAGCAGCAATAAGAGGTGGATTCAGTTTCCGTTCTGGGCGGCCTGACTCTAGGATCCAGAGATGCAGCTTTGTCTATTTACTTGGCACAGCTACTGGGTGCCGTTGTACCATTAGGAGGCGGTCTCATGCAGGGTTAAGTGTATCTCAGATTGTTGCTTCATGTTTGTAAGTGGGAGCAAGCAGGACATGTTACAGGCACTCCGATGTTATGCCTTCACGGCGTCTGTAAAGCACAGAAGTGTACATATGACACAGATTTAATCAAGGAACTAATAGAAATTATTTAAACCAGTAAATTATATACACTTAGTGATTGTGAAGGGGTGAGGATATTCATGGCTGTTACTAATCTCTGAAATGAGAAAAATTCAAAATGAATAAAGAAGCATCAAAATGCTATGTTATTGTTAGATATTTATACTTTACAAGAGGGCTCTGAACTTAGTAAAAAAAAATAAATGATGGCCAAATTGTATCTATTGAACAAGGGCTGTGTTATGCTGGGCTTCTTTCTCCTTGACTTTTGCGGCTATTTTGTTTAGTTTCTCAATTGGTACTGCTCCTTTCCCCAAATAACTGGCTTTACTTCTATGTAACTGAAGTTACGGCATGTCGTCATTTTGGTGGAAAGAGATAATTTGTTGTTTGGATGAAGGAGGAATAAAGCCGCTTGATAATAGCTTTTCAGATTACCTGGGAAAGGCAGTCCTCAGAATACGAACACCAACTTACTGTGCAACCTGCAGTCACTAACAGACTATAAAGCCAGTGGATTTAAATTTTTGACTTACATACAATAGTTCTTGGTGACAAATGGCCACTGCTTTGTGATGCTCATCAGAGCATTCTTTGTTTTATTAATTTACTAATATGTTCAAGATGTTGTAGTGTATCTGGAAAGTTTCTTTTGTGTTTCTATATAAGAATACAATCATTTAAAGTACTAATGTTTGATGATAAATGAACATAACTTTTATATAACTTAGACTTAAAGAGATTTAGGAGCAGAACTTGGTTCAAACAGTACATTTTTGCTCACCTCACCCCTACTCCCATAATGACTGATTTTCACTTTCCAGCAAAACCTCTTCTAATGAGTATCTCTGGATAAGACACTCCATCATTGCTGCACGCAAGGTGGTGACATCCAGCTGGACAGCTAGGATGGGGGAAATGGCAGAAGGTGTTGGAAAAGTTTGATGAAAAGTACAGCTTCCTGTTAATCCTCCTGGAGGAGAATGTCTTAAAACTCTTAAAGTGGTTTCCTGTTGCAGGTAAACTCGTAAAATGTAAGTAGCACTGGGTTTTGATTGAATGAAGACAGATGTTACAGATGCAGTCTCATTTCCAGACAACCCGCAGCTATTTCGTTCCTCTGGCTGTCAGTGGGGCAAACACAGGACATGAGTGTTAGTTAAATATCAGCCCTAACATGTAGGTATAAGCAAGATAGTAAAGCCAATGCGTGTGACCAATAGAAAGGAAAGTTATTTTCGAGGCAATGCTTGAAATTTAAAAAAAGAAGTGGGTTTGGATGAGACTCCTCCCCATGTCTTCTATTTCATTTGTGGTTTTTTTAATACACATGGGTTAAATATAGTGTTAGACATACCTAACACATTCTTGTAAATACTAATGATGTGATGGGGTGGCCCAAATAAAGCTTTAGGTCGTTTTACAGTCGTGTCTTTTTACTCTTTGACATATGTGTAGGATAGCATTCCATCCCCACAAAGATCTTGTCATTTCTGAAGTGATTGTTGGTTGCCGTTCAGCCAGTTTGGGTTCAGGGGTCTTTACATGTGGGGTAGCCCTGCTCTACGGGGTTTACCGGCTTGTCTGTGGAGGGGCCTCTAACTGGGTTTAAAGCAGGGACTAAGACTAATTTCAAATGGCCTGTTCATGACCCATGAAAATAAGGACAGTATACAGATCGCAGAGCAACCAAATCTCTCAAGGTGTCAGATTTTGACCAGAGTGGAAATGGAACGCAATGGCCCACTCAGACCTCACAACTTTGAATGTCTGGGCTGGCTCCTGTCTGAGCTGGGCAAAGCCACCTTTCTTCAGTTCAGGTCAAAGCATTGGGCACAGAGGTATTTGGCTGTTAAACAGTATGTATGCAACCCTTGTGTCTGTGAGCCTTGACCAAACTTTTCAAACTGGTTCAAAATCCTGGTTTGAGCTGCCAACCTTTGGTTAGTAGTTGAGCGCTTAATGATCGCACCACTCAGGCATGTGTCCCAAGCACATTCATTTAGGAGACCTATGGAGGTACTTCTCATCCATAATGCCTTTTTTACTGTGATTGAAGTTCTATACTCAGGCTGAGGAAGATGACTCTATCTTTGAGCCATTTTGATAAAGATCGTCAGTGATATGTGCTAAAAGCATAAAGGCTATTTCTGCTCCATAAAAATAGGACAATTAGATTAGGGCAAATCTACCCCATCCACGTGGGTTTGCAGCCTCAGGAGGATGTGCTGCTTGTTCTTCTCTACTGCGTCATTCTTCAGGCTAGTGTTTGTCTGGCTCTCACCCCCAGTAGTCTATTCAAACTGCCTGGGAAAGGCAAAATGACCAAAGACAATAATTGCTTTCTCAGTCCTATCTAACTGCATCTCTGTGCTGCATTTGGATTATTGATCCTTTCTTTATTCTTGGGATTTTATTTCCTCTGACTGCACTATCTGTCGATTCTCCCTCTACCTTTTTGATGAATGCCTGTTGGCTGGCCACTCATGGATTGTGACTCATGTTTTTGCAACAGCAAACAAAACATTGCTTTCCGTTGTTTGCCTCTTCTTATTCATTCAGTATCAGTTGTTTGCGCGCCCACGTAAAAACTTGTCTGCGGACAATAAACACAGGAGGAGCCTTTTACATTCTTCCATGTTGCAGCTCTTCATAACGCTCCTTCAGGTTCACATATTTTAAAACACTTCTTCATCTAGTCACTGATTTTATTCCTCCTGCTACTTTCATCAGAGATTTGTTTCAAACCTCAAAGCTACAAAGCTGGTCATGTTGATCTTCTGCATCATTTCTTTGCTTCCCATTGCCCCTGAAATCAAATCCAAGCTCTTTCCGTGGAAGACACTGACCCCTGTGATGAACCATGGACATTCATTCCTTCAGCCTTGGACTCTCATGCTCCTGGCTTCCAAGTCCAGACTAAGATAGCAATCGATAGCTTGTTTCCCACAAAGACTGTGCCATTTCACCCACCGTGTCCTGGTTTGCCGCATTCCATCTGCTTAGCTTAACCCATTCCAACGTTCTCCAGTGGCTCTTACTCCTGCTTCATCTGTAGAGAAACTTCCTCAAGTGCTTCTGAAAAAATCCGCCATTGAAACCCATTAAACAAGGTTCTCCAACACATGGAGTTAGTTGTCTACTCAAGGCCTGATGCTAGCTTACTCAAGCATCATCTACTACAAGAAGCCTTTGTTCCACTCTCTTACGGGGCAGAGCTCAAACTTTATGTTTTCTTATCATGCTGGACATTTTTCACTTATGTACTTCAGCTATTTGATAATCATTTGAATAACAAGCAAGGGTTTGAATAGAATATTTGCTATTTCTTTATGTTGCTTAATTCTTCAATATTTATTTGCTTTTTAGGAAGCCTTTGCTCCCTCAAACCACCTGCCCCCAAGGTTAAAAATGCAATTTCAGTTCCATAGAAAATTATCCTAGTGAAAAATAGAAAATAATGAACAAGATGATGTGATATGGTAAGTGTGATGATAGAGCTATTAAGAGGGCAATATGGAGCTGTGAGATGCATCTATTTCACCCTTTTTGATTTTGTCTTGGCAAATCATGCTTGGGGTTTCTGGGATGGTGCCATCCCAGCATACCACCCTACCCCAGCATAGGGGTGTGGGGGGGGGAGAAACCACTCGGTGTTTCTTGTTCTCCTCTTGGAGCATAATCTTCTGATGGCGATGGCAAAGAGATATCAGGAAAGCCTGGATGCTCAATCATATTTTTTCTTGCCTTCGGAAATTCACTGGCCAAGGCAAGTTCCAAATGAAGAGACAGCCACATATGGAGACGTCTGGGAGGTTGCTAACAAGAACCTTCTACATCTCCACAAGGGGCAAGCTGCACTCTCATGCATATTAATGACTTTCACAAACCAGAAAGCCCTGCATTTTATTTCTTCCCATATAACTAGATATGTTGCATGGTAGCTGGGTATGAACACAACAGTGGCTAATGACTGAACTATTAAAATAATATTTTTGAATTTGTGATAAAAAATGAAGAATATGTGAAGTGAAACATTTTGCATTAAGCTCTGTGTATGAACATAAAATACTATTTTCCTCCTCTGTTTCTCTCCTCTCTTAGGTTCTATTTTTATCATGTACTATGTCAACATAGTCAGGATGAGACAATTGTTGTTTTTCTACTGCATATCCTTTCTGTAGTTTTGGATTTAAGATTAACCCATAGGTAAAGGAGTTTCTTTTTGTAGAATAATAAGGCTATAATTGACAGGCAATTAATTCTAAGTCACAATTAATTCTGTGACTTACTGTGGTTAGGATTTACATATCAAATTGCTCAAATATTCCACAGAAAAGAGAGAGTTTTAATTAAAGAGACCATAAAGCTTGTCTCCTTCAACATCCCATCAGACTGGTGATTTTGTTAAGCACAGGGCCTGAGAGATTTTAGGCCATGATTAAATGTTACTGTCTTTCTTCTTCTTGCTTATAAAGAAACATAAGAGGTGAGTGCATTTTCATCTAGAGCAGCCGTTCTCAACCTGTGGGTCACGGCCCTTATGGGGATCGAATGACCCTTTCACAGGGGTCTGCCCGAATCATAACAGTAGCAAAATTACACGTACGAAGTAGCAAGGAAAATAATTTTATGGTTGGGGGGGTCATTACCACACGAGGAACTGTATGAAAGGGTCACAACATGAGGAAGTTTGAGAACCACTGACATAGAATAACTGAAAAAGTGAAGGCATTTTAATATAGAGTGTCTTTAATGTGTTGTACTGTGTATTGTGGCTTCTCACAGGCACAGGTAAACACAATGGACTTCGGATTTTCAGAACAATAATCTACACATCATGCACTCAATTTGGCCCTTTATAAAAATACTCCCAAAGTGAATGCTTATCTTAGAATCCGTATTTTCCACAGTGGGAAGACTGCCCCGGGGGCACTGAAAGTGTCCAGAGGGCGGTGTGGGCTATAAAAGTAGATGGCTATACTTTGTTCTGGGTAAGGGCACTGATAGCTAGATCTGGATCTATACCTAAGATTTCATTTTCAGGGGAGGCGTTAAGGAAGGGTTTTTCCTGAGAGTGGGGCAGTAGGACAAATAAGTGTTGGAACCTGTGAGGTTGTAGGATCATTTACACTTGAAGCCGCTAATCATGGCAGCATCAAGTGAAACTCCCTTTATGTTTGTAGAACTGTCAAAGCCTATCTGTCTTCTCCTATTTACTATTCTATATGATGTGCGTCTTCCTTGCTAAAGGAAATAATGTCATCTAGTATATGTTTGCCTCATGCGTGTGTCTTGAATATTCAACTTGAAAAATAATGAAAACATATTGGTGTTAGAATCAACTATGAGATAATAGTAGTTCTTCAAATGTTGACCCCAAATCATCCTGCTAAACTTTAAGGTTTACTTCATTACTCCAATGGCAGACACTTGCCCGTTTTAAAGATATGTCTGTAGCGTGCAGACAAGGACCTATTGTCTTAATTGCTGGGCTGATTGGAGGGCTTTGGAAAGAGATGAGTTAATGCTTTCTGATTTAAGAGGATTAGAGCTAAACTGTCCTTGTATCGTGAACACCTTTTATGACAGACTAAGAAATGGGCTTGTGATCCGGGAGTGTCATTTGAGATTATGGAGTAAAGGGTCACTTCTTTAAAAAAAAAAAAAAACATTTTTAGGGTCATTTCTTAAAGGAGATATAGTCACAAGCAGAGCCTACTGAGAGGTGACTGGAAAGTTTCCTGAGCCTTTTCTGTTTCATTCCATGTGTTTAGGAAACTTTGCTTGTTTACTCCTGTTCCAGGGAAGTAATAAGCAGTTCTCATCACTTTCCTGTTCGCCTTTCTCCTTCTCAGACACATCATTTGACTTTCATGGTTCTTTTCGGCGGCTTAGCTGCCTGCTGTGCACTTGCTAGTCCTAACTGACCTTGCTGAAAGATCCCTTCTTGTTATTTTCTAGATGGTTTACAAGTTTCTAAGGTATCTTTAAAAAGGGATGGCATGATGACGGCCCAAGATCCTCACAATATAGTGCTTTGAGCCTATTTGTATATCTCGATTGTAGTTTTTCCACCCCCTAAACTACTTTTTCTTAAAAGGAAATGATAAAATTCAATAATTTTATATAAAAATGGAGAGATACTATGGAACTGATATTACTTTGGAACTGATATACTTACTTAATAAGTGAGTATAAATTCTACATCCATAAGGCAGCTGTTCTTTCATTCCTAAAGGCTTGTGACTAAAATATTTTCCATGCCCATGGTTGTATTTATTAGTAAACATAATCAAATGCCTCAAACCTTCCCATTTGAGATGGATTGCTCTCACATCTCATGTTCTCAAAGGCCCTCCCGAGGCATTGGGCAGCCTCTCTCGCTTCCTGCCTTAAAGCTGCATAAATTTTCTCCCATAACTTATATTTCAAAGCTGCCCTGTCTAACATTCATTTCTGCTGCTTTGCTGAGTTCTTGTCAGACAAACTATGCCCAATGGAAAATAATTATGTTACCAAAGATACCATTTATCTAAAGCTTTTAAAGAGAGTGTTCTAAAGGCATCTCCAACATTTTCCCCCAAACTAACTTAAGTTACGATCGACTTTTTTTAGGTTAGGGGTTACATTAAGGCGGTGGGCGAACTATGGCCCACGGGCATGTTTTATTTAGCCTAGAAGACGTTATGAGACCTTTGAATTAATTGCCAATATTTTACAGTTGGGAGATTTCACATAAGCATCCAGATTCACATTTTTTGAGATATTGGAATACCTGGCAACACGAGGCTTGAATTTCTGCACGACACTGTTAGTGCTGAAGGGTTTCGAAGGTTAGCGCTCAAGTTACCGGCAGTTCCAGATCCTGTTCCATCCCATTCCTAGTCCTCTTGGCCAAAGTAGGGGTATAATTTACACCACGCTTTCTGAAATGTTAATTACTCTACGAATCACCAGAGGGTTTTGTGAAAATTCAGATTCTGATCCAATTGTTCTGTGCTGTGGCTTGAGATTCTGCGTTCCTTCAAAGCTCTGTGGGTGGTCAGTGTTGCTGTCCCCGACATTTGAGTAACTGGTTGCTCAAGAGTCGGGCTCAGACCAGCAGCCTCAGCATCTACAGACTCATGCATTTGGGAGGAGGCCCAGGAAGTACAGTTTTATTGTACCCTCCTAGTGTTTCTTATGATCAAGGATTGCAGCCTTTAGTATGGATGGCAAGTTGATGGAAAGAAGGTCAGAATCCTCCTCACAATTGGATCACTAGGTGGTGTCATGATACGTGGAGAAAAGTTTGAAGTTGCCAAAGATTTCTTCTTGCTCATAAGCACAGTCCATCAGTGCTCATGGAAGCAGCCATCAAGAGATAAAAAGACACATTCGTTTGGGTAAATCTGCTGGACAAGATCTTTTTAGAGAAATGAAAATCAAGAACATTACTCTGAGTACTGAGGTGCGCCAGACCCAAGCCATGGTATTTTCAGTGGCCTCATATGCATGTGAAAGTCGGACATTGAATAAGGGAGACTGAAAAAGAGTACATACATTTGAATTGTGATGCTAAAGAAGAATATTGAAAGTACCATGGACTGCCAAAAGGTCGACCAAGCCTGTTTGGGTCAGAGACCAGCTTGGCGAGACTTCCTTATGTGTGTTGTATATATTGTCGGAAGAGACCAGTCCCTGGAGAAGGATATCGGACTAGGTAAAGGAGAGGGCCTCAAAATAGAGGAGGGCCCTCAATGAGATGGAGTGACACGGTGGCTCCAACAATGGGCTCAAGCATAGGAGCAATTGTGAGGCTGGTGCAGGACCAGGCAGGTAGTGTCCCTGTTGTGCATGGGGTCACTCTGGGACAGAACCAATTAGATGCCACGTAACAACAAGGCATTCTGATGACACTAAAATGTAAAGACCAATCTTCTGGGCTCTTTCAGGATAGAGTATTAAACCTAAAACCATCTATTGAAGAGTTTCTAATCTCTGAGTTGGTATCAGCAACCATTTTGGGAAGTTTCAAAACCACTGATGCTTAGATTCAGAGATTCTGATTAAACTGGCCTGGGGTAAGGCATCAATATATTTTTTAAATGCTGTAATTGATCCTACTACTCAGCAAAGCTAAGAACCATGGCTAAATAACAAGGCTGTCCTGACACATTACCTGACATTCAATAGCTCTCGTCAGAAATTTATATTTATAGCTTATGTCCATTTGTGTTTTGTTATATTTGTTCTCAAGGAAAATGTAACTAGTTTCCAATTATGTGCTTGATGATTATCATGTTGTTTGATCCAAATAGGATAGTTCCCAAGTTAACGTGTGTACGTATGTGTGTGTGCTTTATTGACTTGAAAACCTATCTCAAAACCTCTGGGTTGTCATTGTTGTTAAGTGCCAGCGAATTAGCTTCCACCCATAGCAAACTCACAAACAATGGAAGGAAATGCCGCCTAGTCCTGTGCCGTGGTCACATGTGTTCCTTTGCTTGGGCACACTGTTGGATCCACTGTGTCAATCCATCTTGTTGAGGGCCTTCCTCATTTTCATTGCCACCTAACTTCCCAAACATGATGGTCTCCTCCAGGGACTGATCTCTTCTGACAACATGTTCTAAGTATGTGAAGGCAATGTTTTGGCATCCTTGCCTCTGTGGAGCACTCTGGTCATACATCTTCCAAGGCAGATCAGTTTGTTCTTTAGACAGTTACTGATACTTTCAATATTCTTTTCACAATTCAGATGAATCAATTCATCTGTAGTCTTCCATATCTAATGTCCAACTTTCAAGTGCATGTCAGGGTATTGAAAATACCCTGACTTGAGTCAGGTCCACTTTATTGTTTACTCAGTTCTCTCTAAAGAGGTTTAGTACAGGTGCACCTTTGTTGCAGGTTCAGGTGCATCTTTGTTGCAGGTTCAGGTGCATCTTTGTTTCAGGTTCAGGTGCATCTTTGTTGCAGGTTCAGGTGCATCTTTGTTTATTCAGTTCTTTAAAGAGGTTGAGTACAGCAGATTTACCCAAGGCAACACATCCTTTGAGCTCGATATTGGGGCTTCCATAAGCATTGATTGTGCTTCCAAGCAGGATGAAATGCTAGACAATTTTAAACTTTTCTCCACTTATCATGTTACCTGTTGGTCCAAACATGAGGATTTTCATCTTCTTTACTTTGAGTGATCTATACTAAAGGCTGCAGTCCTTAATCTTCATTAGCAAGTGCTTCATCCCAAGGGTTCATGGGGGAGGTGGGTGTGGGGAGGGAGGGGAAAATTGAGCAGCTGATACCAAGGGCTCAAGTAGAGAGCAAATGTTTTGAGCATGATGATGGCAACATATGTACAAATGTGCTTGACACAATGGATGGATGTATGGATTATGATAAGAGTTGTATGAGCCCCCCAATAAAATGATTTAAAAAACAGCAACCAAAAAACCAGGCTACTACTAAGCCATCTTCAAATTCTGCTTCTGCTGCTTTTTTTCCTACAATCCAGCTTCTTTGAGTGTTACCTCAACTATTTGTGGAGAGTGCATTAAACATTTGATCTGAATGGATTGGAAAATTTATCTTCTACAAAGTTTTGGCATAATCTAATAGGTTAAGTTATACATTGTGCAACACTAGAAATCATGTTCATAAGCATAGATTTTTTGTGTGTGTGTACTGATACTGGTTTCAGATAACAAGCAGAACAGTGCTCGGAGGGAGAGGTGATGTTTTCTAAATTGTACAATGATGCTATTTGGGATAGCAATAGGGTATATATAATTGCACTGATAACACCATTATAAATTCACGATAAAAATATTTTCCTTACATGAAGATGCATGCTAAGAAATCAATTTCTTTGAAAATAAGAATTGGTTCAATAGAATTTTAAGGCTAAGAAGTTAAGTGTTTTCATTTTCTAATGGTCCATTAAATTTAGGGTAGTAGTATACCAGTACAATTTATTTAAAGTTCAGGTAATGATTTCTAATTGGTTTAACTACTTTAGAATGTCTAAAAAAGCCTTTGTGTTGCGCATGGGCCAAATGTTTATAGAGTTAATCAATGTTCCATTTAATAATTTTATACACATTTTGTTTCATCCCATTGGTTGCGATCCCGACAGTGTAACATCACTCATCTCACTTTCTCCCTGTGCTCTCTGTTATCCTTCCTCCTCCTTTCTCAACGTGTGTGAGCTTTGTTTTTGGCTCAATGGTGCCCTTTGGACATCAACTGCTTGATTCCTCTAAGGAGTGTGTGCCTCCATGGCGTTCCTATTTTCCTTAGAGATCGATTTAGCTAAAAAATGGAGTCTGCGCTGAGTTCATTTCTAGACTTGAAGGGAACTGAAGACCATAGTCTGGAGGCAGGTGGGGGCAGTAGTTTCCACCAGTCTCTAGTCAGCTACTAAGCTTCTTTATGATTTTTAATTTTCCTCCCCATCTATGTGGAACCCACTAATGTGACCCTTTTAGCAGCAGGTGACTGTGGAGGCAGAGCACAGTCTAGTTCTCCTTGTGTCATGATTGTAGAGATTGATGTTGTCATGACCTTTAGTCTAATGGAATAACTGATTTCAATTTCTTCAAGCTTTTTCCTCTGGGGAAACCAATATTTGCACCTTACATGGCTGCATACCAACTTTTTAAATCATTGTCAGCAATCGCCGAAGTATGCCACAAGGACTGTGTCATGCCAGTTGATCTTGATGCCCCTTGAGATGATGGGCCTAAGATACTAGACCTGTGACTCAAGGTGTTCGGTGTGTGATTATGTCTAAGACATTTCAGAACCCTGTCACTTTACTGCATTTCTAACTATATTTACAGCAAAGATATATAATCAAACACGCAGCTTCCAAGTCCATGAGACTGATAGTAATTGAAGACTGTAAACTGTCGCCAGGGCAGGCAGCTTCCTCTATATCCTATGGAGCAGCTGGGAGGTTGAGCCTCCAACCTTGTGATGAGCGGTCCAACATTTAGCCAGAGGACTATTAGGTCTCCTTGTGAGAGACAGTATCCTGTGTCAAGCCCGTATAAAGTTGTGGCTATACTTCCACTTTCCCTCCCATATCCATCAGCCATGTGCCCATCTATAGATCTCTTTAATATCATTATTGCAGGAAGTGGACATAATAGTACTACCTCTCCTTCCTTTAACTCTGAAGATTCCCCAATGTCTTCCCTGAACTCCAATATTTTTGAAAACTCCCCTCTTAGTGTAAATTGCCTTTCTTTGCACCCAAGTGAATACCTGTATAACTTCCCACCAGTAATTTACCCTCCTTTTCCCTTCTATCCAGGGTAATCATCAAAGATTTTCAATTTGAGTGTGAAAAAATTTTCATGGCACTTAATAGTAGGGGTCTCAGAATATTTCACC
This sequence comes from Tenrec ecaudatus, assembly GCF_050624435.1. Lineage (NCBI taxonomy): Eukaryota > Metazoa > Chordata > Mammalia > Afrosoricida > Tenrecidae > Tenrec > Tenrec ecaudatus. The sequence continues at coordinate 23,491 of NW_027459229.1, read as the reverse complement.
TTTTATGATTGACTTATTTCACTCATCAGCATAGACTCCAGGTCCTTCTATGTTACGAAGACTTCTGCAGATTCATCCTTGTTCCTTCGTGTTGTCCAGTACTCATTGTGTATATGTTCCATAATTTGCTTATCCAGTTTTGATTGATGGCCATTTACATTGTTTCTATCTTTTTGCTATTATAACGTGAAAATGAGTGTACAAAAATCTGTTAATCTTACATATCTTGTTTTTTGATTTTAGGACATCCCAGCTGTAGAGATTGTTGGATCATATGGTATTTCTCTTCCTATCTTTCAAGGAAGCATACAATTTTCTACACCTTGCCTATTATAGATGATATTCTTAAATATGGGATTATAAGAAAACAATATCTATTATCTTAAAAATATTTTAGAGAATGCAGTGTGCTATCATGGGTTAGTCCAATTATAAGAAAGCAGTTTTGGAAGAAAATTCAAAGAAAGATAAAGAAAAGAAAAACAATATGAGCATTGTTATATCTCATATGTGTTTGCCTTTGGAGATAAGCAAACTTTAAAATTTTTACTATTGTCTTTTAATATATGTAGACAAGTGTAACACAATGATTTAAGCTAACTCTAAAAGTAAAATGGATCCTTTGCCTTTGTGCTTGAAGTGTAAGTGACTGGCTTATAATGCCACTTTACCACCTGCTGTTATGCACAGAGTGGAAGAGTCACTTTGTTAGAGTGGAGCCACCAGAGCTGTGTCCTATGTATTTTCTTAATTTAAGAGTGCCAACAGAGCATGGTTTGCATCTAATCTCAAATTTTCCCTTTTACTTGAAGGTTTGAAATTTCCTACTTCTTAATATAGAGTATTTATGTATGAGAGAAGACGGTTGTGATGTTTTTCATTAACACCAGATAATATGCCATCCTACTGAATACAAGCTCTCACTTAGTAAGGAGCAATGACATTTATAAAATAGTAATCTAGCTGAACATGTGCATGAACTCATTGGAACATGGGCAAATGAATTTATAGGAAGTCTACTGAGAGCCCTGGTACAATACAATTCTACAAGGACGGCTTGTGCAGAACTCATCGCCAGCATCCCATATAATAAACCTGGAGATTTTTGTTTGTTTATTTTTTTCTATATAGTAACAGAAGATGTCTATGTGATCAGCATTTTCAATTCTTTTGTCCATGTTACGAACTGCCTTTATTATTTTTCTTTTTTATCATTTTATTGGAGGCTCATACAACTCTTATCACAAGCCATACATCCATCCATTGTGTCAGGCACATTTGTACATTCATTGCCATTACCATTCTCAAAACATTTGCTCTCCATCTAAGCCCCTGGCATCTGATCATTTTTCCCTTCCCTTTCTGCTCCCCCTCCCTCATAAACCCTTGATAATTTATAAATTATTATTTTGTCATATTTTGCACTGTGCAATGTCTCCCATCACCCACTTTTCTGTTGTTCATCCCCCAGGGAGGAAGTCATATGTAGATCCCTGTAATCACTTCCCTCTTTTCACCCCACCCTCCCTCCACCTTCCTGGTATCGCCACTCTCACCCCTGGTCCTGAAGGGATCATCTGTCCTGAATTCCCTGTTCCTATATGTGCCAGTGTACATCCTCTGGTCCAGCCGAATTTGTAAAGTAGAATTGGGATCATGATAGTGGAGGGGGTAGGTAGATTTTTTTTTTGAAAAAGATTTTTTAAATAATAAGTTTCACTTCAGGCTATGTAGTATAGTAAAGAATAAAAAGATAGATTGAGGTTAACCACAGTTTTTTCACATTTAAATGCTAATCCCACCTATTTTTGACATATTTGACCTTTAAATGAATATCTTTTTCATAAACATTAGCTAAAGAACAGATGCATCGAGATTAATGACATAGCTTCTCAAGCAAAGTAGCCTAGATTTTAAGTACCTGAAAAAAAATTTAAGGTATATATGGTAATAGTCCCTCGGTGGTGCCAATGGTTAACACTCTTAGCTACTTATGGAAAGGTTGAAGGTTTGGTTCCATCCAGCAATGTCTCAGAATAAATGTTTGGTACCTCTCTTTCAAAAAAGTAAAAACCAGCTCTCAGGCACCCTGTGATGCTCACCTTTCTGACATGATCGCCGAAGACAAGGCAGGTGATTAAGCAAATGTGGTGAAGAAAGCTGATGGTGTCTGGCTATCAAAAGATATAGCATCTGGGGTCTTAAAGGCTTGAAGATAAACAAGTGGCCATCTAGCTCAGAAGCAACAAAACCCACATGGAAGAAGCACACCAGCCTGTGAGCAGGAGGTGTCAATAGGATCAGGTATCAGGCATCTAAGACCCAGAATAAAACCATACCCAAGGTGAATGGGAGGGGTGCCATGGAGTGGAGGCCCAATGCCCATCTGTAGACAGTTGGACATCCCCTCACAAAGAGGTCTCAGGGAATAGCACTGATGAAACACACAACTTTCTTGTTCTTGATGCTTCCTTCACCCCACTTTCATGACCTCAATTCTACCTTACAAATTGGGTTAGACTAGAGCATGCACACTGCTACAGATAAGAGCCCCCAACACAGGGAATCCAGGAAAGATAACTCCCCCAGGCCAACAATGAGAGTTGAGATACCTGTAGGATTAGGGGGGAGAAAGGAAGACTCGATCATAGGCATCTATTGGAATCCCCTCCCAGGGGGATGAATAATGGAAAAGTGGGTGAGGGGCGACAGAGGATGGAGTAAGTTATGGGAATAATAATCTATAACTTATAAAGGGTTTGTGAGGGAGGGAAAGTGGGAGAGGAAGGGGAAGAAATGGGGAGCTGATATCAGGTCTCAGGTTTCAAGAGCATACTTTGAAAATGATGATGGTACCCTCCAGATTCCTGTCCCTCTATGTATTGGTCTGAGTGGCGATAAAAGGAGGAAAAGTAAAGCTGAAGTGGACTTGGAGTCTTGAATGACCTGCAAGCTCATTTCAAACATAAAAAAAAATGATGATGGAGGCATGTGTGCAAATATGGTTGACACACTGGATGAATGTATGGATTGTGATAAGAGACATAAGAGCACCCAGTAAAAGTATTAAAAAACAAAACCAAACCAAAAAGACCTATGGAGAACCATTCCATTTGGACAGTCATGGAGTTGCCATTCATCAGAATGTACTCCCCTCAACTGGTTTCATTCATAATGTTTGTTGGAAGGAACTTCGGATGTCTCCCAGGATCAACATATTCTGTCTGCAGAGACAAGTGAATCAAGGTAAGCAGACTTGGCAGGCAAGCAACACACCAAATGAAGACCAGACGAGTGGAAGTTGGAGGTGTTCAAATGCAGCCTCATCTTCTTACAACTGCTTGATACCTCATAGCGGATCTCATGGAGGGGCTTTGGCATCTTGGGATCCCATGCTACCTGCTGAAATGTTTGACAGTTGCCCGTTCTTTTGGCTATCCTGACTCTGCATAACTATCTTCTTTGGATACTTCCAGAGTCTTTGAATCTTTTCATATTGCAAAATAGGCTTGGGTTTCTTCTTTAGTTAATCAGATGATTCTTCATTAGTTTTAGAAATGATGGCTTTGTTCACCTCATTTAGTTTTAGGGTTTTGCACATTTCATTACAACGCTTTACTTTGTTTCTGAAAGCCACCCTTGGCATCTTCTGTTCAACTTTTTATTTAAGCACATCTTCTGCTTGCTTTCCCCACTTGTCAGTCAGCCTGTCTTACTGTGGTGGCTTGTGTCTTGCTATGATTTCAGAAGCTATGCCACTGTTTCAAACATCAGCACAATGACCCAAAGGGAACAGGTTTCAGCAGAGCTTCCAGACTAAGAACAACGAAGAAAGAATTGGCTGCCCACTTCAGGGAAGTAGCTGCTGAAAACCTTATGCTTAGCTTCAAAACATTGCCAGCTTTTGATGGCTTGATGAATGGGAGGAAGGCTGCGTGGGAGATAGTGCTGGAGATGAGCCCTTCGGGTCAGGGGCACTCAACTGTGACTGAGGAGGAGCTACTTTCTTGGAGGAGAGTCAACCATGCTGGCATGAATGGTGTGTAGGCTTTGGAGTCTTCCTTTGTTGATGGGCTATGGGGGAAGAAAGAGCTGAAAAATCTGATACTGTTTGGAACTCGGAATGTGCAAAGTATGAATTTGGGAAAATTGGAACTAATCAAAAATAAGGGGAATATATAAAGATTAATATCTTAGGCATTAGTAAGCAGAAATGAACTGTCATTAGCTTTTTTGAATCAGAAAAGCCTGTGATTTACTATGCCGGGAATGAAATAGTCAAGAGGAATGGCATGCCTTCATGGTCCAAAGGCACATTTCACGATCTACTCTGATGTATAATGCTGTCTGTGATATGGTTATCTCTGTCCACCTTTGAGGAAATCCAACCAATACTATTATTCAAATGTATGCACCTGCCACAAAAACCAGTGCTGAAAAACTGGCTAGTTCTACGAATGTCTTCGGTCTGAATTTGATCAAACATTAAGTTGCATTTGTACTTATTGAAAGTTGAAATGTACAAGTAGGAAGCCAAGAGGGAACAGTAGCTGGGGAAAGGGGGACATGAGGCTAGAAACAAAGCTGAAAAGTCCATGATTGAATTTGAAAGACCAACGACTTAGTCATAGCAAATACAGTTTTTCAACAACACAAAAGTCTGCTATACACACTGACTTCTCCGGATGGAATACATAGAAATCAAATCGACTACATCCCTGGGAAGAAACGATAGAGAAGCACTAAAACGAAGCCAGGAAACGACAGTGGGATGAACCACCAATTGTTCATATGTAAGTTAAGTTTGAAGTTGATGGAAAATAAAACAAGTCCCCCAGAGTGGAAATATGGCCATGCGTCTACCCCACCAGCATTTGAGCACATCTGGACTGATTTGATGAACACTTAAGTCACCGAAGTCCAGATGATCTGTTGGAGGACTCGAGAACATCATTCATGAAAAAGCAAAAGGTATTAAAAAAGACAGGAAAGAAGACAAGATTACAACCTACTCAATGGCCCCTAACAACAATTATCTCTTTGCTTTGTATACTCTATGGTCAGTGCAGTTTTGCAGTTATTTGTGACTCCATTTTGGTTTGTTCTTTATTTCCTGATTTTTATTTAATCTTCTTTGTTTTCTTCACGTGCGCTCCCTTAGCTATCTTTCCACAACTCCTGTTGTTTTATGTAATTAGTCCACAATGTGTCAAACCTGTTCTTGAAATGATCTCTGAATTCAGGTACACTATTCTCAAGGTCTATTGTGGCTTTTATGGACTTGTTTTAATTTATTAGCTTCATTTTGAACTTACATATGAGAACCTGTTGGTCTATTCTCTATTTGGCCCCTGGCTTTGTTCTGACTGATTATCCTGATGCAGATATGAAGTCTGTAGATAGTGATGCTTCAGAGATATAACATATTTGGGGATAGACTACCACAATAATAGATGAGGAGGTGCCCCCCCCCTAAGAAAAACTGTAAAAAGCTCTGCTGATGTGAGGGAGATAGTGCATTTGGAGTCCATTCCACCAGGTCAGACTGTTAATCAAGCTTTCTATTTAGAGGTTCTAAAAAGATTGTGTAACATAGTATAACAAAAAAAAGACCTGATTTGTGGCAGACAGGGGGCTGGTTTTGTCACCATAAAAAAAATGTGCCTGCTTACAGTCATCTCAGTGTACCAGTTTGGGGCAAAAAACCCAGAATACTTTTCTTGCCCCATGCACCTTACTCACCTGACCTCGTTTTGTGGGGTTTTTTTTGTTTACACAAATGAAGAGGGACAGAAAGGCCAGCGTTTTGACAACATAGGACTGAAGAAAAAATGAAGGAGTTACTGTCAGATGTCCATACAGATGAGTTTGAGAAACGTTTTCAAGAATGAAATTGCATATTTATCAAAGGTATTAAAGTGTAATGAAGTATACCTTGAAGGTGATAAGGTTGTTTTGAAAAAAAATTTAAATACATAGCTTTGAAAACAAAACTTCTGGGTTGGGGGGGAGGATATGCCCTCATAGATATTGCCGTATAGTAAGCCATACTTTTTTTATTTCTTAGTCCATATAAAATTATGTTTACATTAAATACTGTCGGAAGCTTGGTCATGTAGTGAGTTCTGTACTGGGTGGAAAACCACAAGGTCAGCAATTTGAAAAAAACCACCTGATCGCAGGGAGAAAGATGAGGATCCAGTGAAGATTTGTAGTCGCAAAACCCCACAAGGCTGTTCTACTGTGCCCTGTAGCTTTGCTATGAGTTGGAACTAGTGCATGGACAATGTGTCTGACTCTCCGTCTGGTAGTCTATCAATGCAGTAGCATTGTGAAGGAGTTTGAAATATTTTAAGGATTAGATGTTACATAGTCACAACATGTTCACATGCTCCTAGAAAAATGGCTTCCATGGATATTCCCCTGAGCTCATAAAGTGAAGTGCAGTAAAACAAGGCATGCCGGCATTCGCTCTGGAGGGATCCATGTGCACAGTTGCCCTTTATGCTATTTAAAATGGTATTTATGATTAAATTATTCTTCTTGTAAAAATCTATCATGCAATCTCTGCATTATTTCTATCACTAAAGCCATGTTTTACAACCATTAATTCTTCTTAGTTTCCAAATATTGCATTACAGTCACTTGGTTAATCAATTTTAGAAGGCAGAGTTGATGAAAGTCCTCAATTTCTTCATTTTTGGCATCGCGACTCCTATGTAAGTATGAGCGTAATCGTCATATCAACTGGCCTTCCTTTTGGGTGTCTGGGTGTTATTCTATCATTGACTGCATTAGATTTCAGGTCATATCTGCACTGTTCTTTTTGATGTTGGCTGTGACTCCGTTCTTCTTCAATTTGTCATTCTTGGGATATTAGACCATATGATGGTCCGGTTCAAATGTCCAGGACCAGTTCGTGTCGGTTCACCAATGCCGTGGATTAGTAAACAATCCATCATGTTTTACAACTTCCAGTTTTCTTTTATCCATATTTTATATATTTCAGTTTCTGATTTTTAGTTAATGTCGCACTTGTTCCCATTTGAATCGTGTTACAGTAGTAAATGAAGGTCTTCAAAGCTTTGCTCCATTCATGTCATCAAAGCTGACAGTACCTTTAAGAAGCAGCTCTTCCCAGTTGTATTTTTATTGCTTCCCAGACCGAGGGGCTTATCTGCCGCCACTATCTCCCGCAATGTCAAGCCACAATCTATAAGGTTCCCCTGGCCTTTTTTCCACCCAGAAACAGCTAGTCAGGTCTTAACTTTCAAGTTTGCTTTAATCTGAAAGCTCCATTGAAAATTTTCCACTGTGGGTGACTGCTTATATTTGATACACTTGCGATATAGCTTCAGTTTTTATCGCAACATGCAAGCCAGTACACAACATAATCTGACAAAGGAGTGGCTGGTATAACATGCTAATTATCTAATTAGATAATATAACTCATAAACCCATTAATTGGGCATTCATATCCTCCACGTATCCTAACTCCTTCAGGGTGAACTAATGAGAAGGGCAGTGCTGCCAAGGTATGGCATCTTGGTAAGGATCTACTCTCCAGAGTATTGTTAATCCCCACCAAATGATTGGATAGGAGAATGCAAATAGGGTCTATAGGACTGTATGTTTAGAGAATTTTGCCATTCCAGTGGGAATCTGAGAAGCAGGAATGGCGAATTCCATGACCATTAAGAAAGAAGAGCCACAAACAAAGTGAACTTTGTTATCTGGACTAATATCTTGGCATTGAGAAGTGGTGGTGGTGGTGGTGGCAGCATGAGACAGCATGGTGGAATTCTTGACCCAGCAGACAAGTAAAGCTGAGTGACTCTGGGAAGAAGCCTGGCTGGTAGAGTACCGTGGTCTTTGGGAATTTATCAGCATCAAGGAAGCTATGAAACACTAACCCAACTGCTTCAGAGGACAGTGAGCCAAAGGCTAAAGTCAAGAGGTAGAGAGCTTTCTACTACATGGCTAAAAAGAAATACTGGTCAATTGAACTGTATCCTTAGCATTTTTAATTCTGACTATTAGACTGTTAACTTTCCTGATAAGCCCCATAATTGTATTATTTACGAGTTTTGTGTGGGTAATAATTATTAAACCAAGCCAAGATGTAGAGTATGGTGGGATGGACAGTAGTGTAATGGTAGGATAAAGAAGATTGGAGGATGGCTATGAATCATACTTGGCCAGATGTGGAATGAGACCCTTCTCCCCTCAAGTAAAGTTGGAGGAGCCCCGAGGGAGGGGGCCCATGCCATTGCTGCAGTATGGAGTGCCTGTTCTCGCTTTGGGTTCTTTGATAAACAAACCAAGGAGGGACATCAGCTCATCTGTTGAATGATAGAAACGATTAGTCTATTTACGTTTACATTAAGCAGAAATAAATATAAAGAGAACAACTTCTAATTTACTCTCACACCTTAGTGGATGGCCTTATGAAAGTTGTGAAAGACACCCCCACGTTGGGACGGTTTGCTTCTGAAGCTTAAATGTACATATGAATCTGCTGAGTATATTGTTAAAATGCAGATTCAAATTCTGTAGGTCTGAAGCTCCGTGGGAGATTCTACTTTTTAAAAAATTCCCAGGTGATGCTCATGACTCGAGAAAAGAGTTATCTCTTAAACACATACTTTTCTAGGTTCTCCCAAACTTGAATCAGGGCATATAAAGTTATACATATTCTTCCCATTTTATTTGTTTGCCTTCTAACTTTCCACTTGCCATTTCCATTCATACACTTGGTATTCTCAATGCTGAGCACTCTGACCCATCTAGTGGATACATTGTTTTTTCGCTCGTCACTTTGAAGAGCTCTTTAAGAGAGTGTGGAGTTAAGACTAGGGAAAGGAGGCTACTTAATTAGGATCTGAAAGTTAATGGCTATCTCATATTTAGAAATTTAATGCCTTACACCATTCACAGAATTGGAAAATGCCAAAATTTTCTAATTAATCACTGTAATAGTTTCTTTTAACTACTCAGAGTTATTTTCCTTAATAGAGGCAATAAACAAATGATGTATCTTTGTAATATAATGATAACCACAACACATGTGGTATGACTCAAAATCTTGAGAATTTTCAAGTGTTTTATAAGAACATTTAAAAACATTTTTATGAATAAAATATTTTGAAATATTGACAAATACTTTTGCAAAGGTCAATTTTCAGCTTTTGATTATTTAATATGATTTTTGTATTATCCTGTATAGATTCAAACACCTTTCTGAAATACTTCTATACTCTACTTCTGAATTGCGTACCACATCATTAATTTTTTCATAGTTTATTTGTTTTGAGTAACACATGGCAGTGTTAGATCCAGCAATTACATTAATATATGAGGACACACTGAGTGCTCAGCAATTGATGGGAATTTAGGGGTGGTAGTGTTCAGGAGGGCAGGAACCAAACACGCTGAGTTTTTAGAAGTGTCAAAAGCAAAACTTCTAAGTATTTCTGTAGCCACCTCGGAGACCTTGGAAATTATTTTTGAAGAATATTAGTACCTGCTGTTATCAAAATGGATCTCTTGTCCTGAAAACCGGTCTTTAATGCTTAGATCTGTTGTAAGTTACACAGCGCTAGACTGATAGAAAAGAGCCCAGCGGCACAATGACAAAGCCCCGACCTGCTAACCAAATGGTTAGTGGTTTGAACTCACCCAGTGTCTCCACAGCAGTGACAGCTTGATGCTCTGACCCTGGAAGATCACAGTCTAAGAAAGCAAGCCCCAGAGGATCTCTGTGGGTTGGAATTGATTTGAGGGCATACAACACACACAACACAACACAACACACACACACACACACACACTCATACAGAGATACAGCTATGCCCAGTGTGAATTAGAATCATGGATTCATAGAATTTTATATGCTTAAATTCAGTTAACTTTAGTGTATATATGCCTCTATGTGTCTCTGTGTGTACATACTGGTTTTTGGTTTATTTATATGGAAGCCCATCTGGCATAGTGGTTTAAAGTTCAACTTTCAACAGAAAGGGTGGTATTTCAAACTTTCTAGCTGTACACTTACTAGCTGCTCTGGGAGAGAGGGATGTGTCAGTCAGCTTGCATAGATTTACAGCACTGAGAACCCTGTGGGGGCAGTTTTCCTGCATCCTTCAGGTCTCTCTGAGTTGGAATCAATTCAGAAACAATGGTTTACTCACACACACACACATCCATATGCAAACATACATTTGATCTGGAAATGATTTGTATGAGTGTTATATATATAACACATAAAATTTAAATATACACAATATGTAATAAGTAAAATTTATTATTTGTGTACTAATAGATACATATTGTGAAACTTAATGGGAAGTAATCTATTATTTACTGAAGAAACCTTGGTGGCACAGTGGTTGAAGTGTTAGGCTGTTAACTGAAAGGCTGGTATGAATTGACCAGTTGCTCCGAGGGAAGAAAATACAGCAGTCAGCTTCTGTAAAGTTCTAGCTTGGGGTGGGTGGAGAGTGGGCATGTGGGCTACAGTCTTGGAACCTATGTTGGTATTGCTAGGAGCCCTCCAGTCACCTCTGACTCATAAGGACCCTGTGAACAACAGAAACACTGCATGGTCCAGAGCCATATTGGCAATTGTTCCTATTCCTGAGCCCCTTGAGGCAGTCACTATGTGAGTACCTCTCACTGAGGGCCTTCCCCCTTTTCTCCACCCCTCCCCTTTACCAATCCTGATGTCCTTCTCCAGTGACTGGTCTCTACGATACGTCCAAAGTATGTAAGACGAAGTTTTAAGATGTTTGTCTCTAAGGAACACTTTGGCCTTACTATTTCTAATACAGATTGGTTAGTCCTTTTAACATTCCATGGTACTTTTAATATTCTTCTCCAGCACCACAATGCAGATTCATCAATTCTTCTATGGTTTTCCTTATTCATTGTCTAAATTTAGTTCAATTAACACCTTATGCATAAAACTCTGTGGAGCAGTTCTACGCAATCATATAGGATCATTATGAATCAGAATCTATTCAAGGCAAGTGGGTGGGTTATGTGTTGAGACCCAGAGATGTAGACACACAAAAATCTCTAGGAGGCAGTATAGCATTGATGAAACACGTAACTATCCAATATTTCCTCCCCTTACTCTTATGGTCTTAGTTTTACCTCATTAATCATGTTGCACCTGCATATGTTCATTTGCATAACTAAAATCATTTGATACATTAAATCCAAGATAGCTAAACACTTCAGAAATAGTAATTGGAGTAAGAATTCCCCGAGGGTACTAGAAGAGGGCGGGGGGGGGGGGGAGGCAGGGACAGGGGAACTGATACAATGATGACCGGATAGCCCCACTTACGGGGAATGAATAGCAGAAGTGTAGGTGAAATGGCAACATTGGGTGGTGTAAGATATGGCAAGATAATCATCATCATCATAATAATAAAATAGTTAGGGTTCCTGGCTAGGGGAGGGCAGGGGGGATAAAGAAGAGTTGATATCAAAAAGTTCAAGAAGAAATAAAATGTTTTTAAAATGATGGTGGCAGCAGTTGTATAACTATGCTTAATCTAATTGGAGTATGGGTTGTTATACTATCTGATATAATGATCTAATTGAATGATGGGTTGTTTAATTGGAAGAGCTCCCAATAACAATAATAATTCTCCTTGAGGTAAAATGTGACAAATATTTTCAAATGCTTCCTTCCCAGGCCATAAGGATGGCTAAACTATATGGGTGCCATCCCCCATGTATGGCCTGGCTATACCAACTGCTATAGTCAAACATGAGCAGATGTTCTATTGTTCTTGGACCTAAGCATTTTAGTGCAGCAGTTCATGTTGTTTATATTAGAATACTGGTTCCCATTTTAATTACTATTCAAACAGACTTCAGGTATAACAGTAGAAAATTTGCGTAGTATATTAGGATATGAAGGAAAAATAAACAAATAGTGATCTGTTAGTCTGGGTACATTAGAGAAACAAATCCACAGAAACTCATATGTATAAGACAGTTTCATGTAAAGGTTAAATTCACATCAAGAAAACATCCCAACCCACTGCTGCCCAAGCCCACAGTCCAACATTAGCCCATAGGTCCAAAACCAATCCACAAAGTCCTCCTCCATCTCACAAAACACACACTATGATGCCGACTGCAGGAGGAAAGCCAAATCAGTGAATGTGTAAGCATCTCAGCACTGGCAGGGGTCTCCACATGGGTGCTCCAGCACCCAGGGCTGCACCAGGGTAAGTCCATGTGGCTTTTCCTCATGGCACGTCTTGCAGGAAGTGAGCCTTGCAAGCTGAAGCAGGAAATTGGCTAAGGCAGCTGCACCCTGGTCTGACCATCACAAAGCAAGAGACTCCAGAACTAGAAAGGCAAGGCTCACTGAGCTATTTATCTCTCTGCCCTTCAATTAACCCCACCTGTGTTTATGGACCAGGTTGACACAATAAACTTTATCTCAAGTGAGCTGGCCAATACTATTTTGTTCTTCGTAGTCTCCCTGCCATAGGATCAGTTACCTGTGGCTTTGACCTATGGTGTGCTCATGCTCAATTAACCGTGGTGCTAGGAAAATGGCTGCTGGCAAATTTCCATCTTGTCAATTCCATTAGGAAGCTACATTTTTATGATAGGTACAAAAATTTTCTCTTCTTTGCATTTTCCCATTAGGCATATAAAATGTTGTCCTTTTTATATAATATACTTTAGAACTATAACTTAGTGATGCACATTAGATACTGGAGATTGGAGAGGTAAAAGGTTCAGTTCAGTCTCTGGCTCATTATTAGTTCTTTCTGTTTTTCATTTCTTGATCTAATGTAAATTGAACTGGGAAATATTTGGAACACTAGTAATGGGTTTTGAGGGGAGAAAATCATTGAATAAAAGCCTTTAGAAACTGTTCTGTGAAGAAAAGTGGAAAAGGTGGATTCTTTATATTCTCAAGAAGATATTTATAACAAAGCATCGGGTACCTTCAGTAATGAAAAACATCGTTCATATTTTGATCAATACCTCCCAACTGATACATAGTTCAGACTGAATGGGACATGACATTCATTTTTCTTCACTACATTGAGTGACTTGATACTACATCGAAATGGTAAATTTATCGGCTTGGATTATAGAAAGAAAAACGTTTTGCATGTCATGGACTAATTGAGAAGAGTTATTCTTTTCCTTTAAAGGAAAATTGGCTGTATGATAAGGTTAGAATATCTTAAAGTAACATAAAGTTACCACATTTTATTTTCTTATAATTGTACTTTAAAAATTTGATTTCCTTTATATTTCTTGTCTCTCTGCTTTCATTACCCCAAATACCCTCAGAGGTTTCCCTAGAAGCCTCTAAATTCACAGTGAATTCCAGTATCCCTGTTTATACTACTAGCACTCTGATTGCCTAGATGCCAGTTAGAATTAGGTAATACTTTATACTGCAATGTGAAGTGATGAAAAAGCCACTGGCTGTTAGTAATTTTGTTATTTTGACATCAACAAATATTTTATTTTATTTGAAATTAATGCTACATAGTTTTAAGATAAGAACCTAACATTGGTTCCTTTATTTCCACTTGCTGCATTTACATAAATAATTCCTTTTTGAGATAACTTCTGTTTAAAGTGCATATGAATTTGGGAATCCATTTTGCTGAGAACTCTAATTTCAAAACTTAAGGGTGCTCATTTTTCATACTTTTATACGGCATGCAGATGTGTATCTGTCAATTTAATAGTGTATGAAGCTACCCCAAATCTCAAAAATGACGGCGGCTGTATCAGAATTTTAAAATAACCAACTCTTGAATTCTAGATTGTGGGGCAGCCCTAATCTGCTGTTATTGTCGGGTGAAATGAGTCAGTTCTGATGTACAGAAGAATGACAAATACCCGGTCCTGCACCTTCCTCACCATGGTTTTTATTTTTGAACCCATTATTGCAGCCACGGCGGCAATCCATCTAGTCAAAGGTCTTCATCTTTTTCACTGCCACCGCCACTTTACCAAGTAAATGTCCATTTCCAGGGACTGTTCCTTCTTAAGAATGTGTCCAAAGTACGTGAGATGAAGTCTCACCATCCTGGCCTGTGAGATGCATTCTGGCCTCCTCACTTCTTCTAAGACAAATGTGTGTTATCTTGACAGTCCATGATACTTTCAATCATTTTCACAGCCCAATAGCTCAAGTGTATTCATTCTTCTTCGGCCTTCCTTATTCGATGTCTAACTTTCCCATGAATCTGAGGCGAATGAAAATACCATGGTTTGGGTTGGAGAAAACTGAGGGCTTAGAAGAGTGGATGTGGCCTTATTTCTACCCTCACAACCAGGGGCTGGGAAATCCAATTCTACTTAGATGAACAATCTCCACCGTGCAGAAAGTGTGCCCGTCTGCCCCTGGCACAGTGGCAGGGCAGCAAGGGGAACAAAATAACCCAGTCCCTGAGGTTTCCAGACTTCTGATGTGGGGGACAGTGTTAGAAACCTCATCAGACTTGGTCAGAAAACCTACATAGGGGTCAGCAGACAGACCTGCAACTGCCTACTTATTTTTATTATTTTTGTTTCTTTTTCTTTCACCCTATGTCTATCTAGATAAGATTGGCAGGTCAGACAATCCTGAGGAGAGAAGAAAAGGACTGGCTGTTCCAGGGGAGACTGGGAGAGGAGGGGGGATGGAAAGCCTATACACTCAGGGATAAGATAACAACAGAGATCTAAAATTGATGGTGAGGGAGGGGTATAAAGCCTGGTGGGGTTTAATGTATCCTAAAGGAATTATGGAGAGCTGAATGGAGAGTGAACAAGATAGTGGGTTGGGAGGAAGGGGAAAGTAAATAGAGGAAAGAAATAGGAGGCAAAGCTATTTATAGAGGAAAGAGATAGAGGCCAATGTAAATATATTTATATTTTATGTTTTAAGATAGTAGATGGGCTTTGTACCTCTTCTCAAGGCCCCCTTAACACAAGGACACTTGTCTAATAACCTGACATTCTTTGATACTCACCTTTCCAACACCTTTCCAACATGGTTGCCGAAGAAAAAATGGCTGCATAAGCAAATGTGGTGAAGACAGTGGGTGATGCCTGGCTATCAAAAGATACAGCATCTGGGGTCCTAAAGGCTTGAAGTTAAACAAGCAGCCATCTAGCAGGGAAGCAAATAAGCCCACATGGACAAGCACACCAGCCTGTGTGATCACGAGGTGTCGACTGGACCAGGTATCAGGTATCAAAAGATCCAAAACAAACAGCTATATCGATGTGAACAAGGGGGTTGGAGTGGAGAAACAAAGCCCATCTGTAGACCATTGGATATCCCCCCCACAGAAGGGTTATAAGGAAGGGATGATTAAGCCAAGGTTCAGTACAGCAGTGACGAAACACACATCATTCCTCTAGTTCCTGACTGCTTCCTCCCCAACACTACCATGACCCAGTTCAACCTTACAGATCTGTCTAGACCGGAGAACATACATAGGTACATATAAGAGCTCATGGTTTTCATGACAGATAAACGCCTCAGGAACAGTAGTAGGAATAGCGATATCATGGTAGGGGGATGGTTGGGGAAGGGGCATGGGGAGAAAGGGGGAACACATCACAAGGTTGGATATATAGGCCCTTCCAAAGGCAATGAATTACAGAGATGTAGGTCAAGGGAAACAATAGACAGCTTAAGATACAAAATAATAATAACAATATAAAATATATCAAGGATTCATGAAGGTGGGAGGGGAAAATAGGGATTTATACAAAGAGCTCCAGTAGAAAATGTTTTGGAAATGATGGCAATATATGTGTAAATATGCTTGATACAATCAATGTATAGAATGTTATAGGAGCTGTAAGAGCCCCCAAAAGCAAAGTCACTCCTAAGGACCCCAGTTGCTTCCTCTGTACCCCAACCTTGAGTCATGCACATCTTAATCATCCAAATAACATACTTGCTTTTCAATACTTTACATTGAGATTTACCCAATGTAACATGCCATTGGAACTCTTCACTGCTGCTTCCATGAGCATTGGTTGTGGTTCCAAGCGAGGTGAAGCCCTGACAGCTTTCACTGCTTCTCTGTGTACCATGATGCTTTATTTTTGTGAGGATGTTTGCTTTCTTTGAATTAGGTTTAATCCTTAATCTTCGCAAGATTTTTGCTTCAAGCCCTCCTCACTTTCAGAAAGCAAGATTGTGTCCTCTGCCTCCAGAAGATTGTCAGTCAGCCTTCCTCCAATCCTGATCCTCCATCCTTCTTCATAAAGTCCATCTTCTTTGATTGTTTATTCAGCCTAAAGGTTAAATAAATATAATGCGACTATGTCACCATTTCTGGGTCTTGAACGATGCAATATTCCCTTCTGTTCTTACAACTGGCAACTCTATCAACCGTCATCCGTAATTATTGACTGCCCGTAACACAGTGTTGTTTTTCCTTTGACATGATGATACCAGTGTATATGATTAGACTTTGTGTTATGTGTTAAAATATTTTATAACTCATTTGAAATTCTGTTAGTAATGAAGTTGGAAGGATGATCATGGAAAATTAGTATTCTCTAAAAAGTATTAATAAAATTTAGCTGCTTAAGTTTATATTATATGTATTTTATAAATTTACTGAAGCTATTCACTGACACTGTCACCTCACCTCTCCTTCTTTCTGGATAGCTCACTATTCTTGACTAACGTGATGTCACGTGCTCTTAGTTTTCTTCCTGTCTTTATGACAGCACAATCTCAATATCTTTTTTGTACTTTGTACCTATTTTTCCACTTCTATGTCTCCTAAATCTTTATTCTCCTCAGATATATAAATGTCCTCCTATAAAGAGGAACAACAGTCTCAGAAACATACAGAACCAGTTCTGCCTTGTCCTGCAGGGTTGCTCTGAATCAGCATTCCCTCAATGGCAATGAGGTTGAGTCTTCTAGTAAGTGCTTTTCACAGTCTCCTACAACTTAATCTGTTAACCATATCTTCAATTACTTCCCCATCCCAAATTTCCTCAGTCTATTGGACTTCCGCAGTCAGTCTCTTAGTAGACTAAAGCCTATAGCTAATGAGTTGATACTGACTCAGCGTGACCTTATGGGACAGAGGAGAGCTGTCCCTTTGGTTTTCCAAGCTGGGAAATCACTATAGGAGAAGGTAGCTTCATCGTTCTCTTTTGGATCAGCTATTGGGTCTGAATGGCTAGCCTGGTAGCTAGCACCTCAGCTCTTAGCCTGCAGCACCACCAAGCTTCTTGCTTACTAGACTAGACAGCTCTAAGGTGATGTTGCAGATGCAGCTCAAACTCAGCATGTAAGAAACAGGGCTGCAGCTTCATGCTACAACCATGTTGAATGAGCAATCGTTCCTAAAGATATCACGCACTCTTTGCATTCTTTTCTATTTCTAACATACATCTCTTTCAATTTATTTATTTTTCTTGTAATTTGGATACAAATTTACAGAGAAAACTAGTTTTCCATTCACCTCTGTTGTGGCATTGACTATAATTCCAACAATGTAACTCCTTTGCAATGTAAGGGTAAGTCAGAAAGGTTTGGCAACTGGGCTTCTTGTTCATACAAATGTGCATTTATTTCAAACAAAGTATGTTAATTAACTTTGTGGTGAAGTGAAGTTACTTGATATGGTTCTTCTATCCATGCCCTTGTAACTCTTACCCAATGATTGGTTGGAGCCATGCAAAAAGGGTGTCTAAAACACTAATAGAAGGGATTGATTGGCTTTAAAATTCCTTTGGATATGTAAATGAGCAGAAAGAGAGATAATCAAGACCCAATTTAGAAAGACAAGCCACGTAGGGAACTTGCGCAAGATCCCTACCTCTGAGGCGATGGTGGCAACAGAGGTCCTGCCACCCAGACCATGAGACAGAGAACAGGAGCAGCATTGAGACCACTATGTAGTGCAGAGGAGCAGCACTGAGCCTGTGAGGCAGGCCACTGGGTACACTGGTTCCCAGAGCACCGCAGAGGTCAATGGATCACATGTTGAGATAATGAGAACCAGTGAGAGGAAGGGCTGGGAGCTTGGCTAAGAAGAAGAATTGTAAAACAAAACAAAAACCCTTAGCATTTTATAACCTGTTGTTGTTAGGTGCTATCAGTTGGTTAGGACTCACAGTGACCTATGTACAACATCATAAAACCCAGCCCAGTCCTGCCCCATCCTGACAACTGCGCCCATGGATGAGACTAAGCATACTATTCTTTTCTAAGGACAGATCTCACCTGATAACACGCCCAAAGAATGTGAGATGAAGTCATATTTCTAAGTAGCAGTCTAGCTGTACCTCTTCCATGACAGATTGGTTTGTGCTTTTAGAAGTCCTTGGTACTTTCAATATTCTTCTCCAACACTATAATTCAAACGTTTAATGCTTGAGGTATCAGTGGTAGATACAGATGCAGTTGGGGTCTTTGACAGACGCAGACCCTTATTGGTGAGTAACAGAGAAAACCCCTACCCTGGAATATTCAAGGTAAGCTCTGCTATGCTCTGCAGAAAAACAGCCTTTAACCTACTGGGCTACTGGGCCTCAGTGGAGAGTGGAGAGTGAACACCTCAACATACACCAACAATCACCATGTAGCCTGAGAGTTTTTCAGCATGCCCTGAGCGCTGCCTGGTCCAGAATAACGAAGTTGGACATGCACGGCAGCACTCTGTCATTAAATGGAAGTGGTATATACAAGACCAGGCTAGAGCAGGATCTGAAGGTACAAACAAACGGCATGAAGAAGTAGGCTAAAGTCCTATGGTCTCCACTCCTGCCAGCATACTATCTTTTTCCCCAATCTTAACTTATGATTTCATGTGGAGTGCCTTATGATCAGCTGACTGAGAAACAGGAAATGCAGGCTTGATTTACTGATGGTTCTGCATGGCGTGCATGCATCCTTCAAAAGTGCACAGCAGCAACACTGTGTAGCCCCTCTCTGGGACCTTGCTGAAGGAACTGGTGAAGGGAGTTCCTCCTAGTGGGCAGCATTTTGAGCAGTGCATCTTGGAGCTTGCTTAGAAGGAAACATGGGCAAATGCACAACTTTATATTGATTCATGACTATTGCTAATGGTTTAGCTGGAGAGTCAGGGACTTGAAAGGAGTATGATTGGAAAATTGATGACAAAGATGTTGTGGGGAAGAAGTATGTGAAAAGGCCTATCTGAATGTCTCATTTGAATGCTCAAAAGAGGGTTACCTTCCCATGCAGAGGAGGATGTTAAGAATCAAGTGGATAGGATGTCATGTTCTGTAGAAATCAGTCATTCTCTTTCCTCAACAATTCCTGTAATTGCCCAAAGTGACAAAATATCCATGGTGGCAAGGATGAAGGTTAAGTGTGTGCTCAGCAACACAGACTCCCACTCATCAAGGCTGATTTGGCTACTGCCACTGCCGAGTGTCTGATGTGCTGACAGCAGAGAACAACACTGAGCCCAAGATATGGGACCATTCCTTGGAGAGATCAACTTGAAACCTGGTGACAGGTTGATTACAGATCTTCCTTCATAGAAATGACAGTATTTTATTCCAACTGAAATAGATACTTACTCTGGATTTAGCTTTGCTTTCCCTGCACACAATCCTTCTGTCAATACTACCACTCATAAACTTACAGAATGTCTTATCCATGAGAAGCTTACACAGACCATTTCACAGCAAAGAACTGTGGCAATGGGCCCATGACGATAGATTCCACTGGTCTCCCCATGTTCCACTGTCCTGAAGCTGTTGAGTTGATGGGAGGATGGACTAGATTTCTAAAGACACAATTACGATGCCAGCTAAGTGGTGAGTTGTTGCTGGGCTGGGGAATGTACTCCAGGAGGCTGTATATGTCCTAAATCAGCACCCAGTATGTGGTTCTTTTTCTCCAATAGCCAGGGTCCATGGAGTCCAGGAACCAAAAGTTTAAATGTGAGTGACATTACTCACTATTATTTCCAATGACCTATTCATAATACTTGTGCTTCCTTTTCCTGTAGCCATATGCTCTTATGGTCTGGAAATCTTAGGGAGGAATACTCCACTGGAGATAAAGCATTGATTCCATTGAACCGTGAGTTATGAATGCCTCCTGGCCATTTTGGATACCTCATGGATCAACAGCCAAAGGAGAGTGTTAATGTTCTGAGTGGGATGATTGATCCTGATTGCCAAGGGAGAATTGGGTTGGCATTGCATAATGGAGGTATAGCAGGGTATGTGTAGAACCAGGATATCCCTTAGACTGTCTCCTTAATATTACTCTGTCCTGTGATTTAAGTCAAGAGTAGACTGTAGTAACCTGATTCTGACATTAGGATTGGGTCACCCCATCAGGCGAACGAACAACATGATCAGCTGAGAGTAAAGGGAATTTACTAGCCAAGAGTAAAGGAAATAAAGAATGAGTAGTCGAAGATGGTAGTTCTTAATACCACCGACAGCCATGTGATCAGTTACAGAAATAGCGATTTGTTGGAAATGTTTTCTTTGTATATGTGTATTAAATAGTTTTATTTTGTTTAGTTATAAAATATAAAATTTAAATGGGGTGAGTGCATTTTTTGGTTCTGTGCATATTAGTTATATAATATTAGCTGCAAGTATGACTTTATTACTGTCTTTGTTTGTAGACTATATAGCAGTGGTTCTCAGCTTTCCTAATGCTGCGACCATTTGATACAGTTCCTCATGTTGTGGTGACCCTCCAACCACAAAATTATTTTCGTTGCTACTTCATAACTATAATTTTGCTACTGTTATGAATTGGGGGGCCCCTGTGAACAGGTCATTAGACCCCCCAAAAGCGGTTGCAACCCACAGGTTGAAAAATGCTGATGTATTATTTAAGGAGATACTAAGCTGACAAAGGGGTGAACTGTGATAGGTTTGTGTTAAGTTTGCCAGGACTCTCTTATGATACTATCTAACATAGTGTAATCAACTCTGTGAGAGGATCTTCTGTGAAGCATCAAACCAGTTTGTGGAGAAAAGACTCCTTAATTTGATCATAATCTTGATACAATTATGGGAGTTTTCATTCAGAGTTTGGCCTGTCTTATAAATTGACAGTGTGTGGGAACTAGCTCACGTCTATTGCTGAATTTGGATCCTGCAACTGGTATGTCAGCCTCCTATTTTATTGTCTGTCCATTCCAGGAGTCATCAGCAGACTGACGACTTTGAATCCATTCAGCCTATCTCAGATTCATCAGCATGGCATGCATCAATCTTTGCTCTTCCTACTTCATTTCCTAGCATCCTGTTAATCAACCTATGTAGTTAAAGAGTCAAGAGAAGTCTTCTGCTTGCATCTGATACACATACTTGAGCCAGAATTGACTTGCTCACTTTTACGATTATGTGAGCCATTTCTTGTTATAAATCTGTATCAATACACACTGAACTGCTAATGCCAAGGTCAGCAGTTTAAAACCACCAGCCAGAGGGAGAAAGATGAGGCTTTCTTTCCCCCATAAGGAGTTATAGTTTCAAAAACTCCAAAAGGCAGTTCTATGAAACACCGTGTGTTTGTTTGAAACACCTTGTTCTGTGGTGTTTCTGTGAGTTGGAATTGACTCAGTAGAATGACTTTTGACTTTATATATGTACACCTACAAGTGCCAATGATTTTGCGTCTCCAGAGCACCCTGTTGAACATATCCATCCACTCTACGGTCTATGCTCCTTTAGACTCCCGTTCCCTCTGTAGAATGTCCTAAAACTCCAAGAACATTTAAAAGGAACATGGTTTGAGTCCCCTGAGGATGCTAAAACTACAATTTTATACAAATTGTGTAAGTCAACGTGTGCAATCCTGTTTGATGACATTGACCTATGGAATAATATATTTCTATTTTCCCCGAATAAACTGGCTTTGTAAAACAAACAAATAGCTTTGCAGTTGGTAAATTACAAATTTAATTTTAATACAATTTTATGGAATGTAAATTTGAAAAATATTAAAATGGTATCGAAATTGAAAACAAACAAAGAGCACCCAAGCCTATGGGAAGGTTTAGAAAGAGAAACATCATCGTCAGAAATGTATAGACCTAGATGGAAAATATGTGGAGAAACAACAGTTTCATATTTTTATCTTCTCGTTATCTGATGCTAAAACAGTGTTTTTAAAAATGTATCCTGGTTTATGGTATGTATTTAAATGATTTGCCTTGCACATGCGTAGGCACTGGAAAACCTCAAGTTTGTAGGATAAGTAAGCAGTCTATAATCTGAAGCAGAAATTGGTGCTGCAGTTTGGGGACTGAATTTTTTCTTTTGGGATCCTCAGCTTTACTCAAGGTGTTTTACTTTACTGAACAAGGCTCTCTACATTTTCAAGGCTAGTCTCCTTTTTTTAAAGCAGTGTTTCCAAAATCAGGCAACATCACTCCATGGGGGACACTGGAATGATCCAAGGAAGCTGCAAAAACAGATACCTACACTTTATCGTGGATTATGGGCTACAGTACAAAAGTTTTTAATAGTCAAGGGAGTGCTGAGTATTTTATTTTCTGAAACAAGGTGACAGGCCAGATAAGGTTGGGAATCTAAAATGATATAAAGTCAATGGATTATTGTATTAACCACAGCTACAAAATACTTTTGTACAAAATAAGATTATTGGTTGACTCAGGCGCTATAGACTACTTAAACTGACATACAAAAATAACCATCACATTAGTCTAAAATAAACGTTCCCTATCAGCTTCTGATAATTAAGTTTTTGGTATTAGATTACTATGCAGACAATCCAGGATTTTCTTAGAATTCCCAAGTAAATTAGCTTCCAAAATATTTGAATATTTTTCTGTTTTCAAGGCATTGAAAAATTGTGCTTGCATATTTTAATTGACGCAGCCTCATTAAAATTCAATTTTTAAATTAAATTAATTTCAGATATTGTGAATTAATATTTTCTTCTTGAGAATGGAGCAAAGGAATATTTGTTACTGAAATATTTAAAATGTAGAATTTGATGTTTTAACATTGTATAAAGTCATGTGCATATCATAACTAAGAAAATGAATCGATTATCTTCAAAAAATTTCTATTGCTTCATTGTAATTTCCTCCCACCCTATTATTTTTAATTCTATTCATCGCTATATATTAGTTTTCATTATCTACACTTGTATATAAATGAAATCATGCAGCATACATTCTTTTATTTTAAGTACAACTGTCTAGATTTACATATACTTTTGTACATATTGATTGTTAATTCCATTTATTGTTGTATAGTATTTAGTTGTATGGAAGTATCATCCTGTTAATTCCATTTATTGTTATGTAGTATTTAGTTGGATGGAAATATCACCCTGTTATTATTTATTCATCTGTTAGTGAGTACTTGGGTTGTTTCCAGTACAAAGCAATATAAATAAAGTTCTTATGAGCATTGTTTTAAAAGTTTTTATATACTTATATTCTTTTATATAGGCAATTATATTGGTCATTAATACAGATATCATATCATT